>NW_007097651.1:64241-102559 GCF_000164805.1 Carlito syrichta
CCGAGACCCGAGCGTCCGCCAGGCGAGGCTTCGGCGCCGGTCCCTGGGCTCCCTTCCGCTCCCTCTCCAGACCTTCCCCACGCAGCGCCAGAGGGCGCTCGGGGGCTCCAAGGGGACTTAATTGCTCCCTAACTCACCCTCTTCTTGGCTCTCGGAGCCCTCACCCCTCTTGTCATCGTCTTGACCCAGGAGCCCCTCACCCCAAGCTCCAGACACCACTTTCCTTCAGCCTGAAAACAAGCCCTACACACCTGGTGCATTTGCTTTGCTTCCCCACGCGCTCTCCTATTATGCGCTCTCAGATGCTGGCTCTCATCCCCTCCTCCAGGAAGCCCTCCCTGACTCCTGACTCCCAACAAGCTCAGATCCCATATTAAATGCTTCTGGAGCACTCGGTATGAGCCTCTTGAGTTGCACTAGCCTCAGACATGTGCTTTATTTTTGTGTTTCAAATGGCATTACTATTCAAAAAAAAAATCACCCTCGAGTCTTCTCTGACCCTGTCTCTACTCCTTGTGAAATGCTGTCTGCGGTATCTAACTTAGAAATGTTACCTCAAGGCTGGGCAAGGGGCACGCCTATAAAGCCCAGCACTTTGGAAAGCCGAGGTGGGAGGACTGCTAGAGCCCAGGAGTTTGAAACCAGCCTGGGTAACACAGTGAGATCTCCTCCACAAAAAATAAAAAAATTGGTCAGGTGTGGTGGTGTGCAACTGTAGTCCCAGCTACTTGGGAGGCTGAGGCAGGAAGCTCACTTGGGCCCAGGAGTGTGAAACTGTGGTGAGCTATGATCGTGCCATTGTACCCAAGCCTGGGCGACAGAGACCCCAACTTAAGGCCACAGAAGTACTCCTTGCCCACCTCCTATCCTCCAGTCTCTCCCCTTCTCCCTTAAAGCAAGTTGTAGAAACCAGAACTCCTCTTCTCCAAGGGGGGTGGGGGTCACAGAAATTGGAACCCCTCTTCCCCAAAGCAAGCCATGTGACCTAGAGTATTATTCTAACCTCTACCTGTGTAGATGCTGGCGATAAAGAAACTATCTGAGGCTTACAGGAGTGGTGGCTCATGCCTGTAATCCCGGCACTTTGGAAGCCCGAGGCAAGAGGACAGCCTGACCCCAGGGGTTCGAGACCAGCCTGGGCAACTTGGCTGAGATCGCAATAAATCAATAAATCAAAAAAATAAGCCATGGAAGCACACACCTGTAGTTCCAGCTACTTGGAAGGCTGAGGCAGAAGGATTGCCTGAGCCCAGCAGGTAGAGGCTGTGGTGGCCGTGAGTGTGCCACTGCATTCCAGCCTGGGAGACAGAGTAAGACTGACTTAAAAAAAAAAAAAAGACACTATCTGACCTGTCTTGTCTGACCCTCCTTCTTGAGAGGTCCAGTCCTGTCCTGTCTCTGGGAGGCAGGAATGCAACGCTGAGGCCAGGAAGAATCTGGACAGGCCTTACTGGTTTGTTTCCCCACTCAGTCTGTTACCAGTAGTCATCCCTTTCTGTCCAATCACACTTCGACATGGCTATCTATTCTTCAATGACTCTTAGCATAAAAATGCAGAATTGGCCCTGGAGTTTGGGGCCATTTCTGCAGGTTTCTGTATCACGTAAAGCTTCAGTTAACATGTTGGCCTGCCTTTGGAACAGGACTGTGAGCCATGATGCTTCTGATGGGCGTGGTGCCTTGTCCCCCACCCCATCAGCCAGGGCTGTCCACCTCCTCCACTAGAGCGAGCACTTCGTGAAGGCAAGGACTGCTCGCTGCAGAATCCCTAGCACCTGGGACTGTGCCCTTGCAGAGCAGGGCTTAGTCAACACTTGCCGAGTGGCTTGCCTGATGGTGTCTCCCACCTGAGTGTCTGTTTCTGAAGGCAGGGGTCTGTCCCCTTTGCTCTCCCACAGCCAGTGGCCAGCACACAGCAGGCTCAACACAGCAGGAAACCCCCCTCAACGCATACAAAGATAAATTCAGGCCTAGAGGGAAGAGGGGGACTTATCAAAGCCCCCGAGGGCGGCAGAGTCAGGACCCAGCAGCCCTCCCTCCCCACCCAGAGCACAAAGCTCAGGTCCCTTGTTCACTGAGTCAACACGGTTTATTACTGAACTGCACTTTCACCTTCACACAGACTATTTCAAAGAGCTGGAACAAGTGTGGGGTGGGGTAGGGGAGGGACAGGTGCCCCTCGGGAGCCAGGACCCTGGCCGGCTTCCCCGACCAGGGCAGGGGAGGGAGCGTCAGGCCGTCCAATCTCTGGGCACCAGCTCTCTACGTGCACGCGCACAGCAAGCCAGCAGCTCCTCACACATAAATACAGACACGCTTAACAAAAATAGTATATCATCTTCACAAGGAATAAAAACTAGTCTCGAATATGTACAGCAGAGAGCCCAGGGTGGCCGGGACTAGGCTGGGACCCCCAGGGATGAGACAGGCCAAGAGAGGAGCAGATGAGACAGGGAGGCTGGAGGGGCTCTGGCCAGGCCACTCTGGCCTTGGCAGCCCGGCTGCCCAAGCTGGATGGGGATGGGGCACAAATCCGCCTGGCCAGGCAGAACTGGCCCCTCCAGTCGGCCCCACCCCCACCCACGCATCAGGCTCTCTTTCCTGCCCTTCCTGCCTGAGGTAGGGAAGACCCTGGGGCTCCCACAGCTGCTCCCCACAGCTCTCCTTGGGCCTGAACCCTTGGGCCTCACGGGCAGCAGCCCAAGGCGAAGATGCCACCGGCTGATCTCCTTGCCGGAAGTGAGGCAGCTGAGGCTGCAAACAGCTCTGCCACACCTGTCCTGGGCCCAGTTGGTCCCTCGGTCATGGTTATGGAGCCAGGGGAGGAGAAGGGACTGGGTGGTGGCGACTGCAAGGGCCACCCTAGCTTTGGCATGGGGTGCTTCCTGCAGCTGTGGCCCCCTCCCTCCTGGGTGGGACTGGCCTCTGGCCAGAGGCATCTGGAGGACATTCAGACAGGGAGTGGGGACTCTGGTCAGGCCAGAGGTGGGGAGGGAGTCCTGGTTCTTGCTTTTATCCTAAGCTGCCTGAATCCCTCATCAGTCAAAAGTGGCCCCTAAATGGCTCTTGGGGACGGGGATGGGGATGGGGGATGGGAAGCTCAAGTCTGAGGAGATGGGAAATGGTAGATTCTGAGGCCACAACATCAAAACAAAGGCAATCTAGTCTCGCTTCCTGGGGAAGAGGTTCTGAAAACTTTCCAGCTCCCTGGCAGAAAAACACTTCTGCAGTGGCTAAGGGGTAGGGTTCCACCTGCCACGCAGAGCTCTCCTGTCCACCGCCACAAGCCCTCCCATACCTGCCAACCCAGGTGGGGTGCATTTGGGGGAAACTGTGGATTTTGAGGCCAAGCGAACTAAGGTGTGGGGAAAGTGGCTCTCACAGAAGTGTGGTAAATTCTAGAAGACTAACTGCAGGGGACCAGGTCTGGGGCCAACCCTGTGACGGGTGGGTGGGTGGCATGGCTGCATGTAGTGGTTCTCCTGGTGGCAATGGCGGCTGGACGGAGGGAAGTGGTGCGGGCAGGGCAGAGTGGGAGGGGAGTGGATGGTCAGTGTCTGGTCATTTCCGACTGAAGAGCGAGCCCAGCAGAACCACGCCAGCTACGGTCATGCCCGTCAGGAACCAGCGGTTGAAGCGCTCCTGGCCCTTCCGGCTCTCAGCTGCTGCATTGTTCCCGTAGAGTTCCACAAAAGTGTCCTGCAGGGAGAGAGAGGGAAAGACACCATGAGTCCTCAATAATGCAGGCGGGAGGAAGAAGAGGACAGTCAGCTCCAGGCTTTGGTTATCTGAAAAACGGTAGCCTATCATGCTCAGTGAGCTATCACAGAAACAAAGGACTGAGGACCACATGTTCTCATTCATAAGTGGATCCTGGACATTTATCACAATGCTACAAGAGAGGGATCGGCAGTAGTGGGACACTGCCAGGTGGGGGTGGGAGTGGGGGTGGAGGTGGGGCCGAGGGAGGGTACAGTATCAACAAGGGGGCCTGATCCCAAACCAGGCTAAGTGAGGATCAATGGGAGGCCTAAACTTCATCAGTACGATGACCGCTTACATGCCTCATCCTGAACTGTACCCCACATCTTTAAAAAAACAAAACAAAACACCAAACAGTAGCCACCAGTGCTCACTCTGGGCCAGAGAAGGGTTAGAGCGCCCTCTTTCCTGACTCCCAGCTGGGAATGATGAACCCATGTTACTGTTGAGAAAGCAGGCACAGGGGAGAGGCGGTCTGTGTGAAGCCAGCCCAGAATTGCTGCTCACTCTAGAACCCAAAGCGGGGAAGAGACGGCAGGGCAGGGGACTGACCAGGGCAGGAAACTGAGAACTGACAGGGTGATGGCTGGAGCAGAGTGTAGAGGAGGGGATGGGGGGAGAGGAGGGTGCAGGGGTGAGCAGGAGCTGGGCCAGGTGTGGCCTGGAAGGCGCCAGGCAGCTGAAGTTGAGTCTGAGAGCAGTGGGACCTCCTGGTACACCAGGGGAAGGAGAAGAGAGGGGTCCAATTCCAGGGTCACTGGGGCACACTCAGGCGAGGAATGGGTTCTGGGACTTTTGGCAGGAGAAGACAGGAGAAGCAGGGCTGAGCAGAGGGTAATGACAACGCAGGACTGAGGCTTCCATGATGGGGTCTATGAGGTCCTGTCCCTGTCCCCATCCAGAGGGTGTGACTGGGCCTGGGAGGAGATGAGCAACAGCCCTTTGCTCTCGAGCTACGTCGGAAGGGAAGCACAAGGTTCAGGAAGGAGGAGCTGCGGGCTAAGATGCCAGTTGAGGGTGTCGCCAGCCTTTGGTGTGGGGAGAGCCGCATGGAGCACCTTATTATAAGTAAGCTGCGCACCCAAGGGTCCTTTAATCCTCTCAGCAATGCTGCAGTGCAGGCTATCCCTTCTCATGTACAGACCTGGAAGCTGGCCTCTGAGGCCCCAGGGACTTGACCAAAGTCACCCAGACTTGCCAGTGGTGTCAGGCACCTGGAAACAAGTGCTCTGCATGTGTGGGGAACGAATGGACCACCGGCTGGTCCAAGGCCACACTCTGGCCTCTCTACCAAGACCTCCCACAGCACGCTTCTAGGTCCCTCAGAGAGCCCACCATCCCCAGTTGGCCTCAGGTCCCACCCACCAATCTGCTCACTTGTGACACCTGCCTGGCCCCATTTCTCGTCTTGATGTGTCTCCTCAGTCCATGTGCCATACAGAGGTTTCCAGAAAAACAGATCGGATCACAGCACACCCGGGCTTCAAGTTCTCCCGCAGTTTTCCCCTGCACTTAGAAAGCTAGTGTCGTTTATGTCATAGCCCTGGGATCCAGCAGGGTGCCACATGCGCTGACCCATGAGTCAGGGCCTTACAGAGCACACTGTCTAGTAGGAGGAAAGAAGCCGGCAGTTGCTATGACTAGTTCTACACAGTGTCTGTTGTGACATGATGAGGTCTTGTCTTGCTCGTATATACCCAGTGCTTAGACCAGTGTCTTGCACATAATTAGTGCTCAATAAATACATCAGCAAACAAATGGACTACATGTCAACAGCAAGGGCCAGGCACTCTCATCCCATCTCACCCTCATCAGAATCCTCAGAGGTAGAGAGATCTGAGCCCCATTTCACAAATAAGATGACTGGGGTGTAGCCAGGCGAGGTGGCTCATGCCCGCAATTCCAGTGCTTTGGGAGGTGGAGGAGAGAGGATCGCCTGAGTTCGAGACCAGTCTGGGCAACTTGGCGAGACCTCGTCTCTACAATAAATCAAAAAATTATCCAAGGCGTGGTGGTGCGTGCCGGTAATTTCAGTACTTGGAAGACTGAGGTGGAAGGATCGCCTGAGCCCAGCAGGTTGAGGCTGCAGTGGCAGTAAGCGTGTAACTCACTCCAGCCTGGGCGAAACAGTGAGACTCCTACTCAAAAAAAAAAAAAAAAAAAAAAGATGACTGAAGTGTCAAGCAGGGAACGCTCAGCTAACAGAAGGCACTGCCAGGATCAGGCCGCAGGACTGCCTGACTTCAGGACACGTCCCGCAAGTGGGGGCTGAGGGACCCATCTTGTCAACAGTGCTGAAAGGGTTCCCAGGAAGCAGGTAGATGTGGAGCCCAGGAGCTGGGGAGGGGAGGACAGTGCCTGGTGCGGATACACCTCCCTGTGTCCCTCTAACCCTGGCCGGCCTCTGTGGGCAGATAAAGAAACCTAGGAGAAGTTTAATTTTTCTGCTCCAAGTAAGTAGGCCCAGACGGAGTCACAAAAAAGGCTCTGTGATGAGGGAAGAGTTCCAGGCTGTGGGAAGCGTAGAAGGCCTTGCTTATCCCTAGGGGTCACATGTCCCATGAGAAACCAGGGACACTGGGGTTGCAGCCAAAATGGGAGAGGCCTGGCTCCCTCAGTGGGAACTTTCCTGAAGCAGAGGACTGGCAGCCACAGGAAATTTTCGGCTCTGGGGCTGAGCTGGAGTAAACAGGCTCTGTCCCCACAAGGGCACAAAGCATTCACTGTCCAGGAACAGTCATTCCAGGGTGGAGAACACGCTCACTTCAGTGCCACAGAGAACAAGGCGCTGACTGCCCCGGTCCTCACTCACGAGTTCCTGGCCAGGGCAACCTTCACCTCTACTTCAGCTCCTTCTCCTGAGGAGAGGGAGGAGGGTTTCCAGGGGTGAGGATTCTGGGGATTGCTTTTGCAGAGAGAGCCCGAGCAACAAGGGGTGTGCTGTTCCAGGGCGGGTGCTGGAGATGTGGTGGCATGGGTATATTTAGCCCACGGTTCACACAACACTCTTGGAAACAAACAGCCATTTTCTCGGTGGGCGGCTCCTCTGGATAAGTAAACAGGATCGAAGCACAGCCCTGGTCTGGAAAAGCAGAGATAAGCCTGGCTGCTCCTCAGTGGCTCCCTCTGGCTTAGCCGGGCCTCGCCTGTCGGGCAGGGGCTGAGATGTGAGTGTGGGCAGCAGGAAGGGCTCTTGGTGTCAAAGAGGTTTTTGGGAGACCCAGGCCCCAGAGCCTGTCTGCATCCTCAGCCTGGGTTAGAGTGAAGTGGGGCAAGTTTCTCTTTGTAGCTGACTTCCACGTGGGGGCTTTTAGGGCCACTGGGGACAAGCAATGGCTGCCAACCTCCACGGGAGTCATGGACTCCTCACCAGGCAGACCCAGGAGGCAGCAAGGCCAGCCGTCTGCCCCATCTGTGGTTTCCCACTGCCAGTATGTGGAAGAGCCCAGACTCCGATCCCGTTCTCCTGACTTGGTGCCTAGCAGAAGCCCAGGAGAGAACCACTTTCAGGGTCTTTCCTCCAGCACTTCAAGCCTCAACAGTCCTGGCCACACATGTGGAATGACCCCACACAACATACTCCAGCATGCTCAGGCCTTGATGCCCCTGCCAACCCTGTGCCGTCTGATGGGCCACGCTCCCCACATCTCCCTCAGCCAATCCTTACTCAGCCTACAAGACCCCACCTCAAAGTGTCCTCTTCCCTGTTCCTTCTTCTCCCAACTCCAGAATGAATGTCTCCTTTGTGCTCCCAGGGCCTCTGGGCTCTTGTTCATACCCTGAGTATTTACTGAGCACCTTCTGTGTGTCAGGGCTGGCACTGGAGATTCAATATGAACAAGGCTTTCCTGGAGGTTAGGAAACACTGCCCTAGTGGGAAGCAAGGAGGACAGCAAGAACACAAAACAATTTCAGAGATGACGGGGTTTTGAAGAAAACAAGTCATGGGGAAGCAACAGAGAGTACCTGGGGCTAGTGTAGGTGGAGTGGTTAGGAAAGATCTCTCTGAGGAAGTGAGGTCTGAGCTGAGACTTGAATAACAAGGCAGCAGCAGCCATAGATCTGAAAATCCTGAGTAAGAAAGAATATGTTCCAGCAGAGGTAACGGGTACAAGAGACCTGAGGTGGGAGAGAGGAAAGGTGTCCCTGGGTTGATGCCCTCTGTCTGTGTGCTGGTCTCCTCCATCAGTCTGAGGGCTCAGTACAGGCAGGGACCTAGTCTGAGCCAGGACTGAAACCCAGGGCCCACCGAGACAGGTGCAGACTGACTGCAGCAAGGTCTCTGCCCAGAGCAGCCAAATGAATGATGCAGGGCACCCTGCAGCAACCTGGGACCTGCAGAAGTCAGGTGAAAAGGGTTGGCTAGATGCCACTAAGGATGCTCAAGTGCCAGGAAGCACCCTTACCGCCAGAGGCTAAAGCACAGTGCCTGTTGAAATCTGACCAGTCTTTCAATTCCTATCCCTCCTCACTGCTCACGTCTCTCACTTCTTCCTAGCATTGTGACTTGCAGCAGGCAACTTCCCCTCTCTGGCCTGGGTGTCCCCACTTGTTAAAAACAATAAAATCAGCCGGGCTCAGTGGCTCAGCCTGTAATCCAGTGCTTTGGGAGGCTGAGGTGAGTGGATTGCCTAAGCCCACGGGTTGGAGACCCACCTGGGCAACTTGGTGAGTCCTCATCTCTTTAATAAATCAAAAAATTAGCTCGGTGTGGTGGTACATGCTTGTAGATCCAGTTACTTGGAAGACTGAAGCGAAAGGATCGCCTGAGCCCAGCAGGTCGAGGTTACGGTGGCTGGGAGTGTGCCTCTGCCCTCCAGCCTGGGTAACAGAGTGAGACGCCTACTCAAAAAATAAAAATAAAAATAAAAAAATAAAATCAACAGCTTATTAGGATTGCTGACCTTTCATCAGACACTTAGACATTTCACCTGTGCCAGGCACTGAGCTGAACACTTTATGTCCACTAAGTCATATTCCCTAACTGCAATCCTGATAAATTATAACTATTATTTTTTTTTTGAGTCGGAGTCTCACTCTGTCGCCTAGACTGGAGTGCAGTAGGCCACCGCAGCCTCGAGCTACTGGGCTCCGGTGATCCTTCCACCTCAGCCTTCCAAGTAGCTGGAACTATAGGTGCGCGCTACCACGCCCGGCTAAGTTTTTGATTTATTGTAGAGCTGAGGTCTCGCCAAGTTGCCCAGGCGGGTCTCGAACCCGCGGGCTCAGGCAATTCACTCACCTCTGCCTCCCAAGGCGCAGGATTACAGGCTGAGCCACCAAGCCCAGCTAACTATTATTATTTTTAACAGGCTGTTCATCTGGCAAAGCGGCCTGGGCTGGCCTATGGCAGTCAAGATTATTTTTTACCCTGTCTCCTCTAGACTGTGTGGTTCTGGCACCTGTATCTCTAGAAGCTGGTACTCTGCCTGGAACCCAGCAGAAGCCATTCTTCAAAGATCTATTCTAGAACAAATGAATGACTACTTCAATTTGATCCTCATAACATTTATCAACAGCCCCATTTTGCAGACTAGATAATAGAGGCTCCAAAGTTTGTTTGAGATCCCTATCCATAATAGGAAGTGGCAAAACTGGGATTTGTCATTTCTGGCCTCTCAGGCATTCTCATTTCTAATCAGACTCTGCTGTCTCCACCCACAGAAAACATGACCCTCTCAGTGGTGGTGGCAGCTGGCATCTCCCGATCCCTTACCCTGCAAGCCACTCTTCTTGGCTCTTTCTGTAGATTAGCTCATTAGCTGTCTCTTGTCAGCGGGTACTTCCGTTAACCCATCAAACAGCTGGTGGATGTGTGGTCCACAGAGGGCTTTTGACTTGCTCAAGGTCACATAAGCAAGCTGGTGACTGAGCTGGGATGCCCGCACTGACAATCTGGTTCCAGAGTCTTTAATCCTAACCTTGATGCTGCACTCTGCTCAGTTTCAAAAGGACAGTACTCCTTGAGCCCCTAACACGGGCCAGGTACACACACTCTTGTGACTGAAGAAGGTCCTCATTCTAAGCCCAGGTAAACTGAGGCTCAAAGACACTGACAGACTTGGCTAAAGTAGAGAAGTAGGGAAGCCAGTTTCAAGCCCATATTCTGGGCTAGGGCTATGACCCTCGATCCCTAGGAGGGTAAAGTGGCCCGAGGTCACCAGCTGAATGAATAAGCTCTGGTCCTGGCCAGCTGAGGAGACCTAGTGCCACAGGGAAAGGATGTGACGAAAGCCAGGAGGGAAAGTGAAACACTTCCATCCTGGCTTCAGTGAGGAACAAGCATGCCTGTGCCAGACGAGCCCTTCCTTCCTCTTGGGCGACTCTGGAGGGCCCAGGCCCACTGCTTCCTTCCTGCTTGGTTATTTCAGGAAAGAGGTAGGTGGAGAAAAGGGAGGGGCTCTGAGCAGTCAGGGAAAGTGCCAGGGACATTAGGACTGTGCCTTGCCCTGTCTCTTCACAGCCCTGCACAGGCAGGCCTTGGTCACAGGCAGAAGTGTCACTTTCCACTCCTGCTCTCAGTTTCCCTGAGGGAAAGGCTGATAAATGTCTGCTGAATAGACAAAGCCCTGTCAGGAGATCCCCGGGAGATAGCAGGAAGGGGGGCAGTGCCTTATCACTCTCTGGGCAGGGAGTTGCAGGCGGAGAGACTCGGAAGAAGTGAGGTTTGTGGTTGAAATCCACTTCCCTTGGCTTTGGGGAGGGGGAGGAAGGAGCTGTGGGCCTCAGAGTTGTGAGACGAACCCAGCCTTTCTCCTCTGCCCCAGGGGAACAAAGGCCTGGACGTGGGCAACTCAAAGAAGCAGCTCCGTGGGGGAGGGGCAGGGGCAGGGACAGGAGTGGCCAGACAGTGCTGAGATCAACACCTCAGTCTCGCCAGCTCAGCAGAAGGTGCCACAGTAAGACTTTCAGCTTCTGAGCCTCAGTTTCTCCTGCCTTGACCTGACAAGCCACTGGTGTTGAGATCAGGGATGGCATGGTGGGCTCAAGCCATCTGGGCTTCAGGGAATATTTGGAGGCACCCTCACAGCAAAAGTCATGTTACTCTTCCTCCAGCTCTGCCCCTAGGCCAGCCTCTCCTCCTTCCTCCCCCACCATGAGTTCTAAGAAGCCAGGCCTGACAGATGCACTCACTTCTCAGAAAAGGAAATGCTTGTGCTGGGAGGAGATAACACCTCACTGGGGAATCAAGAAAGCTATTGGGCCAGCAGCCTGAGTGTGGGCTCTCTGTCTCCCTGGCTGAGAACCGGGTGCTGGGCTTGTGGGCAAAGAGAGGTATTCAGAAAAGCATTTACTGGGGGCAGAGATGCTCACCTGGGGTTCACAACCTCCCTCCCTGGAAGTGAGGGTGATAACACAGCTGACATTGACTAGGTACCAGGATTCACTTCATCCTCACAACAGCCTCACTGAGTAAGTGCAGTTACTACTCTCCACGTTACCAATGAGGAAACAGTGGAGAGGACGAGTCACCCTCCCAGGGTCATTCGGTCCATTAAGTGTAGAGTCAGGCTTTGAGCCCAGGCTGTCTGGCTCCAGAGCCTGAGCGCTGGACTGTTCTTGGGAGGCTGCTGTGTGCTCACATGTGTCCACACCCTGGGACCCCAAGGCCTCACTTCACCTCAGCCCTCTCACTGCATGCCTGGTGACTCTCTCTTCTTTCACAAATAGATGGCCAAAGCCCTCCGTTCTCCTCCCATTGTCCAGAGTGAGAAGGACCAAGGTTCACCCTTGGTACAGAGTTGGATACTAAAGAGTGACCTTACAACATGCTCATGCAACCTTCCATGTGACACTCAAGCACACCACTAACACCCCCATTTCACAGATGGGGCTCAGAAAAGTAGAGAGCCAAGGCCCCACAGTGGGCCTGTTTTACTCCTGATGGTCCACACCATGGGAGTTCACAGTCATCTCCAGGGCATCACACTTGTGATGGGGAGCTCTCTCCTTCCTGGGCGGAGCACTTCACCTTGGGATAGCCTCTTGGAAAATACTTCTCTGTGAGGGGGCTGAAGCTTCTCTCCCTTTATCTCCGCTCACCGACCAGCCTTAGTTCTGGTCTCCCTCCCTGCTCTATTGCTCTTCCCCAAGTATCAATTTCTTCATCTGTAAAATGGGTGCTATCTGGATGCAGACAATTAACTTCTATTTCTCTACCAAGCTACGCTGCCAGACTGAGAACGGGCAGGGAACTAATTAGTCTTGCAATGAGACTAAGAGGTTTAGCGTTGGAGCTCATCTGTAAAATGAGGTTAAAAAATATCCTTATTTCAAAACAATTCTGTGAGGACTCAAATGGTAATACACATGAAGGTCTTAGAACTAATTGCATGTGGCACACATTAAACTTCAAATAAGTGTCATCTACTATTGTTGCTCTTGCTATTAGGCCAAGGCAAGGCTCGATCGAGTCCTGGGGCCTTCTCCATGGCCTAAGAGGCCCTGCAGGGCTTCCTCAGCTTTGTCCAAGGTCAGTGCATCATTCTTCACATGCTGTGTTCAGACTTAGGGCCCGTGCCCATGCAGGTTGCCTAGCTCTCTCTCTCTCTCTCCTGCTTGTCCCTTAGTCTTAGCCACAGGCCAGTTCTTCAAGGAGGCCAGCGGCTCGCTTCCTCCTTCACTGGACCACGGCTCTGTCCCCTAGGCCTACCCAGTGCTGGGCCCAGAGAATGTACTGAAGAGTATGGCTGACTGGAAGACAGCAGGGAGGGAAAAGAGGGAAAGCCGGGTTCCCTCTCTCTTCCTCCCCTTCCTCACTGCCTGGAAAACTAGGAAGAGGCCCCCAGATATCAGGTAACTGGGCAGGGTGCCCAGTACTCTCTGGATGCCAAGTTCTCCCAGGCTCAGGAAGAAGGACCTGGGGTAGCAACCTCTGAAGACTAGGGTCAACAAACTCCCTAAAACTCTGCTTCCTTCCAGGGTCTTTGCCCCCAAGTGCTCCATGGTACAAGCAGCTTCTCCTTTCTCCTCTTTTACCTGCTCCCTGGTCTGGTCCAGATCAGTGGTCGATGCTGTGGAGAAAGAGCCCTGGGCTGATTGCCAGCGGGTGTGGGTTTCATTTCCCAGCTCATGACTAGTGTGCTTGGGGTGAGTCTATTCCCTGCCCAGGATTCTGGGGAAGCCTGGGTCTTTCCTCATCTGTAAAATGAAGGGATCACCTCAAAGGACTCCTACTGGTGCTGCTGCTTGAGGAGGACAGAAGTAACTTACATAGGGATCAATGGGTGACCACCTGGGTCCTCTCTCCAGAGTATCCAAAAAATTCCATAATTACTGTGTAAGGAGAGAGACAGCATTCCCAAGGGCAGGGTGTGTTGCCACAGAGTATCCAATCCTCCTCTGCTTCAAACCTGCAGGACTCCAGAGGAAGAGGGCAGCGGGCACAGCTATGGCCCAGTGTAGGCTCCCTGCAGGGTCAGAACTTGCTGAGGGCCCTTGTAGTGTGGACCTCTTCACCCTAGCACTGCCTCCAACTAGTCCAGGCAAGTCCCGGGTATTTTCAGCCACCTTTATCTGATCGGAAATGTTTGGAATTCCACAGAGGCAACAGCTCTAGGGACGTGGGGAAGGGAGCAAGTCCCTGTCACCCTTCCCTCCCCCTGTAAGGACGAGTGCTAATGCCCTGCGTAACCAAAAACTTGGAGCCGAAGGCTCCACGGTGGTGTGTTTCCTCCACTCTGGTTCCTTCTAGTCTTCTCTATTCGTTTCTGCCCAGTCCACCACCTGCCTCAAGGTGCAGAACAGCAAGATGGCTGCCTGGGGGTGAGGGAGGGGCCGCCCAGTGGTATGCTGTCTACACTCAACCCCCAGAACACCCCCATCACCCATCACCCCTGGCCGCCACCGCCGCCGCTGCCACCACCACCACCACCACCACCACCACCACGAAGCCCTGAAGCAGCTCACTGTCTCACCTGATGTGGTCCCACCTGATGTGGACCACCAAGAAATGTCAGAGCATCATAACCTGCAGTTCAGAGAGATGTGTGATTCAACCCCTTCCCTGAACAGATAAGAAACTGAGACCTGGCAGAGGTGAAGGGACACCCTCAAGGTATCACATAGGGACAGGTCTCACACAGAGCTTGGCCTCAGGCCTCCTAATCCCTGGAGTTAGACAGTGTAACTTACAACCCCAGTTCTGTGACTGCCTGGCTGCAAGACCTGGACAAGACGCTTTACTGCTCCAAGCCTGGTATTCTGGCTATAAAATGACAACAGCTGCACCTATCCCACAGGCTTGGCAGCAGCATTAAATGGCCAGTTTAAGTGTTCAGTAAATGTGTTGTTATTATTACTGTTTTTTTATGGCGGGGGGCTGAAATGACTGGTCCCATATGTGCTTCTCACAGTGTCTCTCTTATGTGTAGCTAAGCAAAAAAATAACAGCTAATATCAAAATCTCAAAATCTTACAAGCAGGTGCTGTGCCCACTTTACCAATGGGGAAACTGAAACTCAGGTGACGAAGCTTTGCCTGAGGTCACTGGTTGCTAGTGAGAGTATTAGATTTCACAGCACATCATACTAGCCAGTGTATTCCGACAGATGAAGAGACTTCACCAAGTCTTTCCTTCACCAGTTCATCCACCCAGTGTTTACTGGGAATCTGCTACTCAGGCCCTGGAAGCCAGGAATGACTTGGAGGACAGGGAGGCAGCATGCTCCCTGGTTCCCTGGGCGCCTCGAGGCGTGGGGAAGGGAAGGGTGTGCTGAAGCTGCTCTGATTAACCCACGACCCCCAGTTTAGCGCTCAAGGACAGGGCCTGCAGGGAGCTCCTCCCTCTATCTGGACATGATCTTGGAAGCAGAAGTGATGCCAGGTAGCTCTGGTGGAGTTCTTGGGTGAGTTTTCTGAGAGAGAACACCAACTGTTCATGAGCCAGGCTGCCCTGCTTAGCTGTAGACACTGAATCATTCAACAGATCTTCACTAAGTGCCCACCAAGCATCAGGCACTGTGCTAAGTGCTGGGGCTAAAGCAGTGACTAAATGTGATGAAAATTCCTAGCTGTGGAGTTTATAATCTATGGGAAGAGACCGGCATAGACATGTCAGTGATGATAAGTATTAGCAAAGAATAATGATGTGAGAAAAAGGATACAGAAAAACACAGAAGAAGCAGGATTAGAATCCATGGTCAGGGAAAATTTTTCAGGAGACAACATTTGATCAGAGACCTGAATAAAGTGAGGGAACAGGCATTGCAAGGATCCAAGAAAAGTCGATGGGAGCAAGACATGCAAAGGCCCTGAGACCAGAATATGCTGAAGGCGTCTAGGAACAGGAAAGATGCCAACATGGCCAGCCCAATGCTTAAGAGGGGACTAGTAGTGATGAGACCTGCAGGCAGCCACTGACCATGTGCTGAGTCTTATCAGTCATTTAAAGACTTGGGCTTGTCCTGCAGAAGCACTGCAGGGTTTTGAGCAGGGGAAGGACATGGCTTGATCTTGGTTTTAACAGGGTCCCTTGGCTGCCGGGTGGAGACTTCCAGGGCAAGGATAGAAGCAAGAGGTCTGTGAGGAGCCAATGTTGTCATCTAGGAAAATTTGGTGGTGGCTTAGCCATGATAGTGGCTTAGCCACAAGGATGCAAGGGAAGCTGGTGAGAAGCTGTCAGATTCAGAATTCATTTTTTTTTTTTTTTTTTTTTTGAGTTGGAGTCTCACTCTGTCGCCCAGACTGGAGTGCAGTGGCTGCTCCCGGCCACCGCAGCCTCGGCCTGCTGGGCTCCAGCGATCCTTCCGCCTCAGCCTTCCGAGTAGCCGGAATTACAGGCATGCGCCACCACACCCAGCTGATTTTTTGATTTATTGTAGAGATGAGGTCTCGCTGCCCAGGCGGGTCTCGAACCCGCGGGCTCAGGCAATTCACTCACCTCAGCCTCCCAAAGGCGCGGGATTGCAGGCTGAGCCACCGAGCCCGGCTCCAGAATTCATTTTTTAAAGTAGAGCAGAAAGGATTTGCTGATGGATCAGACATGGCCCGTGGGAAGTGTCTGCCTCTCTGGCCCTCTGTCCTCTATCTAAAAAGGCAGGGAAAAGGTCCTTGAGGATTTTTCTTCAGCCTGATAACTATGGGAATCCAGGTGAAGAGACAAAACTATTTCTGCTGCTCTCGTGGAGGCAAAAACCTGGGGAGGGCCAGACTGGACAGAGACAGTGGGGCACAGGGAGGGCAGAGAGCTGCCTGGGCTGTGGCTGTCCCACTCTCAGCACACACATCCCCCACCACCAGAACTGTGCGGGGTCACAGAGCAGACAGGCACAGGTTGAGGTGGGGACAGGTGCTTTATATTAGGAGGAAAGGGGCATTGGAGCTTGTGTCTAGGGCTTAATAGGAAGAAGGCGCCCGGTGACTGACTGAATGAATGAACGAATGAATGAGGTAATGCCAGGAGGCCAGGATGTGTGCAAGAACTTCCCAAGTCTTAGCCGGGTGTGGTGGTTCATGGCTATAATCCCAGTATTTTGGGAGGCTGAGGTAAGACAAGTGCCTGAGTTCACAGGTTCGAGACTAGCCCGGGCAACTTAACAAGACCTTATCTCTACAATACATCAAGAAAAATTAGCTGGGTGTGATAGTGCAAGCCTGTAGCTTCAGCTACTTGGAAGGCTGAGGTGGAAGGATCACCTGAGCCCAGCAGGTCAAGGCTGTGGTGGCCGTGAGCGTGCCACTGCATTCTTGCCTGGATGACAATGAGATTCCGACTCAAAAAAAAAAGGAACTTCCCAAGTCCTTCCAAATTAGCAGGAGGTAAGCCTGGCCCAAGGGATTCCTCCCCCGTCATTCCTTCTGCGTCCATTATGTTCTAGGCTGAGCCTCAAATTTCCATTCTTTGTGAATGAGAGACTACAGCAGACTTTTAGAGCTAGAAGGGAGCACAGACACACCTGGTCCTCTCCATCCTCAATTTCAGCCATCACTGTTTGGCCCTGTATTCATGTTATTTCTCTATTAACTGACTCACTTAAAAAAAAAAAATAGGGAAGGAAGTTTGCTATGTTGCCCAGGCTGGTCTCGAGCTCCTGGCCTTAAGTGATCTTCCCACCTCAGCTTCCCAAAGTTGGAATTACAGGTGTGAGTCATTGTGCCTGGCCTTGACTCACTTTTTAAAAGTTTAAATACGTGAATTGAAAATCTTAATTTCCTCCCCAAACCTGTTCTTTCTGCATCTTCTTATCCTTAAATCCTCTCCAGCTCTCACCCGTTGGTATGTCCTGATGGCTCTATATTCAAAATGTACCCAGAATCCCACCACTTCTCACCACCTCCACTGCTGTCATTTGGTACCAGTCAACATCATTTCTTGCCTGTATGGCTGCAACGGCCTCCTTACTGCTCTCCCATCTTATCTATCCCATAGCCCCCTCACCATACAGCAGCCAGAGGGACTAGCAAAGTCAGTTCCTGTCTGTTCAAAACCTTCCTGCCTTCCTGTCTTTACTGGGAAAGAGCCCAAGTGACTCCTCACTGCTTACAAGAGCCCCCCCCCCCACCTCTCTCTAGTCACTCTGTTCTGATCACACACATCCCCTGTGCTCTCCTTAAACGTGGCAAGCACTTCCTTCTCACTGCGGGGCCTCTGTACTTGTTCCCTCTGTCTGGAATGTTCTTTCCACAGACTGTTTCATAATTTACTCCCTCAGACCATGTAGATCTCTGCTCATATGCCTCGTCCTCAGAGACCTTTGCTAGTCACCTTTTATTAAAAAAACAGACACATACCAGAAGCTACCTGCTTGCCCCACCCTGTCATACTGCTGTCACGGCCTCCTTACTGTCTCCCATCTTATCCACCCCATCACGTAAACTTCACGAGGGCAGGTGACTCAGCCAGGATGATGGTTGACATATAGTAGACACTCTGTATTTGCTAAATAAGTAAAGGCAATACAAAGGCAACTTATTATTACTACTATAAACAGACAACCAGTATCATTTGTCATAGATGGAAATCAACATAAAATACACTGACTATTAAAATAGAAAACATTAACGCAGAAACAGAAAACCAAACACTGCATGGTTTCACTTATAAGTGGGAGTCAAACTAAGGCTCTGCACTGGCATAGAGAATGGTATAACTGATATTGGAGTCTTGACTCACAGGGAAAGGGACAAAAAGCTACCTATCAGATACAATGTGCGCAGGTGGGGTGGTGGGTACACTTAAAACCCAGACTTCTTCCTCGCTATACAGGGCAACATGTCATCAAAAATGTTGTGAATCCTCTAAAGCTATTGAAATAAAGAAATAAAATAAATAAAATATCCACCTGCATATCACTTCTAAGTTATCCTGAAGATCGACGGTACATGTACCAATCCTGGTTTGAGACCGTTATAGAGGAGATATGTGAGGCTCAGGGCATGGGCACGCTCAGGACATCAGCCAGCCAATTGGAGGCCAGTCCAGAATGGCCACACAAGTGGCTCCCCTAGTGCCCCAAGGGTGTAGCCAAAAGACTGAATCTCAAGAAAGGTGTAGCTAGGCTGGACCAGCAGAGTCTATCTGAGGAGCCAGGAAAGTCCTCCTTTGGGCAGGCGCAGAGCTAGCAGCTCTGCTGAAGAGAACAAAGGCCAAGAGGAACGTGCCAGGCTGAAGGAGCCGAGTGGGGCAACATCGTGGAGATGGGCATGCACAGACCTGCAGGTAAGGTCCATGGGGACCAGACAGCTGGGAGCAGAAATGAAAACAGGCTGGGTCCCCAAGGGTGGCAGCTTCAATCCTGTAAACACCAGACAGGCGTGGGGTTCAGGTGTAGGTCTGGGGACCCAGCTGAGCCCAGGGGGAGGATGAGACAGACCTTCCCAGTCTCCTTCATCAGTGATGACAACTCCAAGCTGAGCTGAGCAGAAGCACCACCGATCCAGTTACGAGTCACGTCAGGCATCAGACATGAAGCATTGAGGAGGAAAGACAGAGTTGTCCTCCGGTCCCCACAGTCCAGATGGTCTCCTTCAAAAGCCTCTCCAGTCCCAGTCAGCTCCACCCACGTGGCCCCTTGAGGAAGGGATCCCTGTTTAGAAGGGACCATCCTTCTCCCACCCCTGCGGGGCTTAGTGAACATGGCTGCAGGTGCAGAGGGTGAAGCTAGAGCTGTTGTAACTGCCAGGCCAGCAATGCCTGACCTACATCTCCATGGTTGGCTGCATGCAAAGAAAAATACCAGGGATTTCCGTTGGTGTTCACCAGATGCAGTTGCTGAGGGAAGGCTGGGCCTTCTGCAGGCCTGTCGAGTCAGGCAGAACAGGCGAGGAGATGACTGGGACAGGTGAAATGGCTGCTCTCCCAGTTATTTCCTGGCTCTAAGGACCTCTCTAGATTTCAAAGACTCTATACAATTTTTATCTGCTTTCTACCAAAGTCCTCCACTAAAGCTTTGTTTTTTTTTCTAGGACATTACCTTCAGTAACAATTGAGGCCAAGTGTGGTGGCTCATGCCTGTAATCCCAGCAGGTGAGAGGATTGCCTGAGTCCAGGAGTTTGAGAACAGCCTGGGCAACATGGTGAGACTCTGTCTCTACAATTTGACCGGGCATGGTAGCTCAAACCTGTAATCCCAGCACTTTGGGAGTCAGAGGTGAGAGGACTGCTTGAGCTCAGGGGTTCGAGACCAGCCTGAGCAATACAGCGAGACCTTGTCTCTACAATAAACCGACAAATTAGCAGGGTGTGGTGGTGCATGCTTGTGGTTCCAACTACTTGGAAGGCTGAGGTGAAAGGATCACCTGAGCCCAGCAGATCGAGGCTGTAGTAGCTGTGAGCAGTGTGCCACTGCACTCCAGCCTGAGTGACTGAGTGAGACTATAACTCAAAAAAAAAAATTTAGCTGGGCATGGTGGTACGTGCCTATAGTCCACTACTTGGAGCTACTTGGAAGGCTGAGGTGGAAGGATCGCCTGAGCCCAATAGGTCAAGGCTACGGTAGCTGTGAGTATGCCACTGCACTCCAATCTGGGTAACAGAGTGAAACTCTAACTCAAAAGAAAAAGAAAAAAGAAAAAAGAACTGAGAGAGAATATTCTATTTGGGAAAGCTCACTAAACAGTTGTTCTTTTTTTTTGAGCGGGGTCTCACTGCAGCTCAAGCAATCCTTCATCCTCAGACTTCTAAGTAGCTGGGACTAAAGGTATAAGTTTCCTTAGAGTCAGGAGATGTGGGCTTCCTCCTGCTCTGGGGTGGCTCTCTTCGGCCATGGTCCTGTCAGTAAAGAAAAGTGTGGAGGATGAACTGATGATCTCCAAGGACCTCTCCCAAGCACTATGAGCCTCTCCCTTGGCTTTCTTTCCCTCTCGAGAGAGAGTGGAGTATAAGGAAAATGGAGGGCTTCTTAGCGAACAAAACATTGAGTTCTAATCTCAGCAATGCCAACACTAATTTACTGTGTGACCTTGGGCAAGTCACCTCACCAGTGGGCAACTCATTTTCTTCACATATAAACCAAAGACTCGAAATTGCCCTGAAAGAAAGCATTAGAGAAGCTAGGCACAGTGGCTCATGCCTGTAATCCCAGCACTTTGGGAGGCGGAGGTCAGAGGACTGCCTGTCCTTGAGGACTCCAAGAGCTGTGACAGAAAAGTCTCTGGGTTCCCAACCTTTCTTTTTTTTTTTTTTTTTGGAGTTGGAGTCTTACTCTGTCACCACACTCATGGCCACCACAGCCTCGACGTGCTGGGGGGGGATCCTTCCGTCTCAGCCTTCCAAGTAGCTGGAACTACAGGCATGTGCTACCATGCCCAGCGAGGTTTTTTATCTATTGTAGAGATGAGGTCTTGCCAAGTTGCCCAGGCTGGTCTTAAATCCCTGGGCTCAAGTAATCCTCTCACCTCAGCCTCCCGAAGTGCTGGGATTACAGGCATGAGACCCCACACCTGGCCCCAACCCCTTTCATTGCTGTTTACTTAATGTCTTATATGTGCCAGGCACTTATGTGTGTTTAAAACTCATATTTTGCAGATAAAGAGATGGAAGTTCACAAAAGTGAATCCATTTGCTCAAGATCCTACAGACACAGAATGAAGGTGGGGTTCAAATCCAGGATTGTCTGATTGCAGAGCCTGAGTCCTTCCACTACAGAATGTGGGTGCAGACAGTAGGAAGCATTTGGTGCTTAAAAGCCAGAAGACCTCAGCTCCCTTCCATGTAAGAGGAAGGCCCCTCTACCTCCTGGTCTGGGCAGAGGCTCAATGAGATGACGTGTGGACCAGACAAGCTTAGGTAATGGTCCTGTGCTAGTACCTTATGACTCATGCCTGGATTTCCCCATATCTGAAAGGAGAGTGGAAGACACACTGGAAGATCTTAAGCTCTCACAGCCCCTCTTCTCTTTTCTCCTGCAACATCCTGGCCTCTCTTCTCTTGTTCACATCTGGTCCATCCTTCCAGACCTGCAAACCCCTGTCCTTGTGGACTAATAGGCTCTAAGAGATGTGCTGCAGGAACAAGAATAGCCTCTGGATCCCCAACCCCCTTCTGTTGTCAGCAAAAGATCGCTGTTATTTGCCTAATGTCTTATATGTGCCAGGCACTTATGTTCCTGGAACTTCCAGGTCACCTGGCATAGCACTCACAGTGCTCTCCCAGAGAGCCCATGGAGCGGAGAAGAGGTTCAGAGTTCTAACTCTACCACTTACTTGCTGTGCAACCCTGGGATGATCACTTAAGCTCTGCACCTCAGGGTCCAAGTTTATAAAATGGACATAAGACAGATGCAGTGGCTCAGGTCTATAATCCCAGCAATCTGGGAGGCCAAGGCAGGAGGATTGCTTGAGCCCAGGAGTTGGAGACTACCCTGGGGAACACAGCAACACCTGTCTCTACAAAAAAAAAAAATCTAGCCGTGCATGGTGGCACATGCCTGTAGTCTCAGCTACTTGGGAGGCTGAGGCAGGAGGACTGCTTGAGCCAGGAGTTTGAGGCTGCAATAAGCTGTGATCGTGCCACCACACACCAGCATGGGTGACAAGAGTGAGACCCTGACTTAAAAAATAAATAAATAAATTCAATGTACATAAGACCTACCTCATGATGCTCAATAAATCCTTGCTTGCTATTATAATTATGCTGTGTGTCATTTCTCCTCTGAATTTCTTTAAGCCTTATAGTCTTCCATTTGCTTCAATATTTTCAGTCTCATGATCTAAGTTGTTGAGAGACGGGTTTGTACTTCATGCTTCTCTCCCACTGTACAGTGAGTCCCATAGCAGGTGTTCAAAGAGCTCCTATTAGATGACTGGGAAATGGGTCCTTTTTAAATTAGGGACAATATCTGATGATGAGCCACCAAGCCTTAGACATCACGTGGCTGCCCACTCCTGGGCTACTCTGTGCTAAACACTGGTGGTGAGGATAAGGCATCGGGGTAATGGAAACGGCAAGTCTTCTCCTCTGAAACAGTCAGTACGAGGTAGAGAATCCAGACCTGCTCTATAGGAGGAAAAACTCAAGAGGCAGAAAGAGAGAGAGAGCGCATCAAGGGAAGTCCATGGAGAGCAGAGTGAGTGAGTTGTGAGTTCAGCACATTGGATCTGGATTCTGTCCTTACTATTATTTAACTTGTTTTACTCTCAGTTTTCTAATCTGGACAATGAAGATGATAACATGTTTTCACAGCACACCTTCAGTATCTTGTACATGACAGGCACCCAATAAATGGCAGCGTATGTGAATAGCGTATTAAGCATAGTGGGTCACCCCTAAAGGTCCCCGATAGCCAACAGTTTGCATACCCAGAACCAATTATTTGAGGCTCTCTCTCTAGCAAATGGAGCTCTAGATGGAGAAAATTCTAACTCCTTCCCTGAGAGGGACTGAGACAGCTCAGTACAGACCACAGCCCTCAGGTCAGTCATAGTGGGTTACCCCAGGGATTCCGTAATTCCTGGCTGTGTGTTCTTGTGGCCTATTAACCTCTCTGAGCCTGCTTCCTTGTCTGGATTTGATTCTAAAATAGGTAGGCAAGGATGTTCTTTAAGAGCACAGGTGCTGGAAGAGTCAAATCTGGGGCTAGCCGAGCACGGTGGCTCATGCCATAATCCCAGCACTTTGGGAGGCGGAGGCAGTAGGATCGCCTGAGTCCAGGGGTTCCAGACCAGCTTGGGCAACTTGGCGGGATCCTGTCTCTAAAATAAATTTTTAAAAAATTGCCGAGCATGGCGGTGTGTACCTATGGTTCCAGCTACTTGGAAGGCTGAAGTGGAAGGATCACCTGAGCCCAGCAGGTCAAGGTTGTGGTGGCCATGAGCATGCCACTGCCTTGCCAGGGCGAGAGAGTGAGATTTCAACCCAAAACAAACAAAAAACAAAAACAAAAGCCTGGGTCTAATCCTAGCTCTGCCACATAACAGCTGGGTCAGAGTCCATGGCTCCCTACTTAGTCCTTCTGAGTTTCAGTTTTCTCATTTAAAAACTCTCTTTATTGGGTGGCTGTGAGAATTATCAAATTATGTGCCTGTGCTTGGCACACTGTAAGAGTTTCACTTGATACGTGCAAGTGTTTATCTTGTATTCAGGGTCTGAAACTCAATAAATGTAGTGAACAAAAGCACCACCTGGCTGGAGGGTATTCGGAGGAAAAGGTACCACAGCTACGGGCCATGTCATCGATACCTATCAAAGTACATATACCCTTGGACCCAGCAACAACTTTTAGGGATTTATCCTCCGCAGATATGCTATATTCATGCATGGCCAAATGACAAATATACTGGGCTATTCATTGAGTACCACTATTATAATTGCACAAGACTGGAGGGAAAAAAAGAGCCTACTAATAGGAACTGGCTACATAAAGTACAGAACAGTACCCTGTGTAGAATATGGTGCAGCTATTAAAAAGAACAAGAAAGCTCTTTATGGACGGACAGGGGATGATCTTCAGGCGCGATGGCTCACGTCTGCAATCCTAGCACTTTGTGAGGCTGAGGTGAGAGGATTGCCTGAATCCAGGAGTTCAAGATCATCTCGGGCAACTTAGTGAGACTTCATCTCTACAATATATCAAAAAAATCAGCCGGGCCTGGTGACGCATGCCTGTAGTTCCAGCTATTTGGAAGACTGAGGTGGAAGGACCACCTGAGTCCAGCAGGTTGAGGTTGTGGTGGCCATGAACGTGCGCCACTGTACTCCAGCCTGGGCAACAGAGTGAGACTCCGACTCAAAAAAAAAAGAGCTACTGTTAAGTAGGAAAACAAAGGTACCAAACACCGTATGTAGTACACAAACGTGTGTAAAAAGGAAAAGCAAACATATGTTTGCTTGTATCTACAAAGTCTATTCTCCCAGGATGAGAACTGGGTGGCTGGGAGACAAGGATGGAATGGAAACATTTGGTCCTTTTGAATTTTTATCTGTGTGACTATATTACCTATTCCAAGAAAATAAGTAAAAGGTTTAAAAAGTGGGGAAAGGCTGGGCTCGGTGGCGCAACCTGTAATCCCAGCACATTGGGAGGCGGAGGTGAATGGATTGCCTGAGCCTGCAGGTTCGAGACCAGCCCAGGCAACTTGGCCAGACCTCGTCTCTACAATAAATCAACAATTAGCTGGGTGTGGTAGCGCGCACCTGTAGTTCTGGCTACTTGGAAGGCTGAGGTGGAAGGATCGCCGGAGCCCAGCAGGTAGAGGCTGCGGTGGCCTGAGAGCATGGCCACTGCACTCCAGCCTGGGCGTCACAGTGAAACTCCAACTCAAAAAAAAAAAAGTGGGTATGGAAGGGAGAAGAAATGGAGAGGAGGGTAGGGGAAGGAAAGGGAGGTGAGGGACGGGGAGGGGAGAGAAAAGCAGTTGAAACTCTCCAGACTCTGGCCAGTTATTACCAGAGAAAAATTTGATAACTCCGGGATTTGCAAACTATGCCAATAAAACCACATCACTACTGTGTAGTCAACTGCACTAAAGAAGGGTTGCCACCCTCTCTGCCTCTTTGTCTTTGGATGCCGTTAAACTAGAAAGTGCCAGAATCTATGATGAGGTTCCTATATCCTCTGTCCAGGTAGAATGATAGGGAAAGAAAGTTATGGTTAAAATAAAGATTATCCCATGGTGGCCCTGGAAGAAAAAAAGGCAGGGAGAAACCCTAATCCTGGAGGGAGCAGAAATTGCCAGGCTCTAGGGAGCAGAAGTAGCCAGGCTCTGGGGGAAGGGCAGGCAAGGAGGCCTGAAAAAACCCTCCTAGCATTCTCCACCCCCACCTCTCCCTCTCCAGTTTTCTTGACAACCCATCTCCCCCTTGCCTGCTAAGACAACTCTATCACGGACTCCTGAAGGTAGATAGAGACTAACCTGGCTCTGGAAGAAACAGAAACGGCGAACAGATCATTAAGAGAAGACACAGGCCAAGCACGGTGGCACACGCCTGTAATTCCAGAACTTGGAGAGGCTGAGGTGAGAGAATGGCTTAAGGCTGAGAGTTAGAGACCAGCCTGGGCAACATAGCAAGACCTCATCTCTACAAAAAATAGAAAAAAAAAAATTAGCTGAGTGTGGTGGTACATGCCTATAGTCCCAGCTAACTTGAGAGGTTGAAGCAGAAGGACTGAGTCCAGGAGCTCAAGGTTGCAATGAGTCACAATTATGCCACTGCACTCCATTCTGGGTGACAGAGTGAGAACCCAACTCAAAAAAAAAAAAAAAAAAGAAGAAGAATAAGAAGAGGAGAAAGAAAGAAAAGAAAAGATGCAGCCACATGCCGTGGCTCATGCCTGTAATTCCAGCACTTTGGGAGTCCAAGATGAGAGGATCACTTGAGCCCAGGAGTTTGAGACTAGACTGGGCAACATGGTGAGACCCTTTCTCTACACAAATAAAATTAAAGGAAAACAAAAGAAAAGATGCTCTACCTCACAAGTAATACTGGAAATAGTTCTTGGATAATTTAAACTTTTTTTTTTTTTTTTTGAGTTGGAGTCTCACTCCGTCGCCCAGACTGGAGGGCAGTGGCCGCTTCCGGCCACCGCAGCCTCCACCTGCTGGGCTCCAGCGATCCTGCCGCCTCCGCCTTCCAAGTAGCTGGAACTACAGGTGTGCGCTACCACACCCAGGTAATTTTTTGATTTATTGCAGAGATAAGGTCTCACCAAGTTGCCCAGGCGGGTCTCGAACCCACGGGCTCAGGCAATCCACTCACCTCAGTCTCCCAAAGCACGGGATTACAGGCTGTCACCGAGCCCGGCTTAAACTTTTTAAACGTGTAAAAGTAGACAGAATGATAAAATGAGCCATCACTCAACTTTAACAAATATCAACTTGGTGCCCATTTGATTTCATCTGTTCTTCAACCACTCTCTCTCACCCCCATATGATTTTGAAGCAAATCCCAGACACACAGTTCAGTACATATTTATAAAAAATAAGGACTCTTAAAGGAAAAAGTAAAATCCCACATAACCACAATACTACTATCATGTTTAAAATTTGAGAAGTCCAACACAGATTTTGGAAGGAGTTTATTTTTATTAATTTATTTTTTGAGTCGGAGTCTCACTCTGTTGCCCAGGCTTGGAGTGCAGTGGCACGCTCATGGCCACCGCAGCCTTGACCTGCTGGGCTCAAGGGATCCTTCTGCCTCAGCCTTCCAAGTAGCTGAAACCACAGGCATGTGTCACCATGCCCAGCTAATTTTTTTATTTATTGTAGAGACGAGGTTTCACCATGTTGCTCAGGTTGGTCTCGAACCCCTGAGTCAGGTAAGCTTTTCGGCCTCCCAAAGTGCTGGAATTATAGGTGTGAGCCACTGCGCCTGGCTGGAAAGATTTTATTTTTATTTTACTTTATTATTATTATTATTCTTTGAATAAGGGTAGCTGGAACTACAGATGTGTGCCAACAAGCCCAGCTAATTAAAAAAAAATTTTTTTTAGAGACAATGTCTTGTCAAGTTGCTCAGGCTGGTCTCAAACTTCTGGGCTCAAGCAATCCCTCTTGCCTTGACCTCCCAAAGTGCTAGAATGACAGCCATGAGCTGCCACACCTGGCCGGAAGGATTTTAAATGTGATCAAAACTCAATCCCAAAAAGGGCACCTCTGTTTAACATGAAACATTAATGCAGTATATATAATAAGCTCTAGGTATAACTTAAGTAATAAATAATTCAGATTTTGTAGCCTTTTAAAACCTACTGAAATAAAGGCACTTCATCAACAAAAATGATTCTAAGAGTCAATCCAAGACCTGCTAAGGACTTAAATGTTAAAAGCAAAACTTTAAAACTTTTAGAAGAAAATACTATAGACAAATGTCTTTAGTACCACGAGGTAATGAAGGAATGACTTATTCAACAAGATCTAAAAGGTATACATTATAGAAGAAAAGACTCAACTACACTAAAATTAAGAAATTCTAGTCATCAAAAGACATCGTACAAAGAAAGTGAAAAGATAAAGCACACACTAAAAGACTTTGTAAAATGTGTAGACAAAATATTAGTATTCAGAATTTGTAAGCATTCCTACAGATCCCATAAGGAAAAAGCCAAATCAAAAGAAAATGGAGCAACGACTTGAACATTTTACAGAGAGGAATCACGAATGGCTAACAGATGTAAGGAAAGATTCACAGTCCCATTTGTAATCCGAGAAATGCAAATGTAAACCACAAGATACCATCTCACACCCACCAGCTCCATAAAAAATTAAAAGTCTGACCATATCAAGTATTAAGAAAGATGCAAAACAATGGAAACTCATATGCTGTTAATGGCTGCATAAATTCATACAAACACAGGAAGGCAATCTGGCATTACCTTCCAATCAAGCAATTCCACTCCTGTATATACCCTCTGCTGTAGCAATGGTCTTCCGAGTAAGGTCCCAGGACCAGCAGCAGCAGCAGTAGCGTCACCTTAGGTCTTGTTAGAAATGCAATTCTCAGGGCCCCAACTCTGACATACATAATCCAACATTCTGGGGGTGGAGCCCAGAAATCTGTGGTTTAGCAAATCCTCCAGGTGATTTTGATAAACAGCTGAAGTTTGGGAACCTTGGAGAAATTCTTAAACGTTTGCAGGTGACATGTACAGGATCACAACAACATTGTTTGAAATAGCAAAAACAAGAGAATAACCCAAATAACCACTGAAAGTAGAATGAATACAAAACTTGAGACATAGTCATACAGAGGAATATGAAAATGAACAAACTAGCTGAGTGTGGTGGCTCATGCCTGTAATCCAAGCACTCTGGGAGGCTGAGGTAGGAGGACTGCTGGAGCCCAGGAGTTTGAGACTAGCCTGGGCAACACAGTAAGACCTTATCTCTACAAATAATAATAATTTTTAAAATAGCCAGGTGTGGTAGTACACCCATAGTCCCAGTTAGTTGGGAGACTGAAGCAGGAGAATCATTTGAACCCATGAGTTTGAAATTATGGTGAGTGACCTATGATGGCACCACTGTACTCTAGCCTGGGTGACAGTGAGAAACTCTGACTCCAAAAAAAAAGAAAAGAAAAAGAAAATGAACTACAGTTATGCATGTAACATGGCTGGATCTCACAATGTTGAATAAAAAAATCAAACTGTAGATGAATACACACAGTATGATATCTACATGAAGTTTAAAAGCATGCAGAAGAATAGTCTATATTGTTTTGGGGATACAAACCCAGGTAGTAAAACTTTAAAAAGGGGGAAGGGAATGATACAAAACTCAGGAGTATGAGCAGGGAGATGGCTGTGACTGGGAAGGGCACAGGGGGCTCTAAGGCGCTCATACACGTTGTTTAAACTGGGTGGTGAGTTTACAAGTGATCACTTTCCTAGTCTTAAAACTACACACATGCATCACATATGCTCTGTTGTATTTACAATAAATTTCTTTTTAGCTGGGTGCGGTGGGTTGTACCTGTAATCCCCGCACTTTGGGAGGTGAGAGGACTGTCTGAGCCCAGAGGTTCAAGACCAGCCTGGATAACTTGGTGAGACCTTGTCTCTATAATAAATCAAAAAAGTAGCTGGGCATGGTGGTGCACGCCTGTAGTTCCAGTTTCTTGGAAGGCTGAGGTGGAAGGATCACCTGAGCCTAGCAGGTTGAGGCTGTGGTGGCTTTGAGTGTGCCACTGCACTCCAGTCTGGGCAACAGAGTGAGACTCCTACTTAAAAAAAAAAAAAGTATTTTTAAAAAGTGTACAGACGGGCACAGTGGCTCACGCCTGCAATCCCAGCACTTTGGGAGGCTGAGGTGAGAGGACTACCAGAGCTCAGGGTTCGAGATCAGCCTGGGCAACTGGGTGAGACATCGTCTCTACAATAAATCAAAGAATTAGCTAGGTATGGTAACACAACATGCCTGTAGTTCCAGCTACTTGGAAGGCTGAGGCAGAAGGATCCCTGAGTCTAGCAGGTCGAGGCTGTGGTGGCTGTGAGGGTGCCGCTGCATTCCAGCCTGGGCAACAAAGTGAGACTCTGACTCAAAACAAGAAACCAAAAGCACATCACTGGAAAAAATAAAAAGTGTACTAAAACACTGCAACTAGGAACTCTACATATGCAGTGTCCAAAGGGTTAAGCCTGTTTCTCTGCCTGTGGGTGGAAGGGCAGGCAGCAGCTGGGGCACAGTGGGAGTTCCTGGCTCCAGCTGGCTCCAGCCTGGATGAAGCACCACGCCCAGGAACTGGCACCTGAGTGCGTGTGGGGGGGGAGTTCTGGACAGGTGGCACCTGTAGCACTTGGTGACCTGATATATGTGAGGGACTGGACTTAGAGAGATGGTGGGCCTGTGAGAGCCCCTCCATCTGGTAAGGAAGTTTGCTGGTGTCAGCTTGGAGCTGGTGAGAGGGGGAAGAGGGTCTAGGACCCAGAATGGGGGTGGGGAAGGAAGTGGGTGGGCTGGCTCAGATACCAAGGGACAGGGTGGGATTAGCACCTGCTGAGAATGAGATTAGGTTTCTTGGGAAGGGCTCATCTATCTAATGCTCCCTGAAAGCTGTCTCCCAGTGGCTTTTCTCTGCTGGACAGATGGTGTCTGAGCTGCCTCTTGGAGGGTGGGCTCCTTGAGGGGGTGGCAGAGGTGGAGTGGGACTGTTGCCTGCTTTCTGGAGGCTTGCTAGGCCATGGGACTTTCTGCTTTCCAACAGTAATAATAATGATCAGAGCTAATACTTATTGAGGGTTTATTTGGCATCGTCCTAAGTCCTTCACACGTCACCCCCATTTGGTGTTCACATTACCAAATGTCTATGGCCTAAACAGTAGGTTTTCATTTAAGAAAACTGAGGTTTGGTAAAGTTAAACACTTGCCCAAAGTCAAAATGGTCAGCAGGGTATGGTGGCAAAGATTGCTACAATGCAGTGTTCAGCTTGGGCAACAAAGTAAGATGGTGCCTCAATCAATCAATCAATAAGAATGTTGTAAAAAACCAAAAACAAAAACAAATCAGGCCCAGTATGGTAGCTCATGCCTGTAAATCCCAACACTTTGGGAGGCCGAGGTAGGAGAATTGCTTGAGCCCAGGAGATTGAGACCAGCCTGGGCAACATAATGAGACCTCATCGCCACAAAAAATTAAAAAATCTGGCTGGGCTTGGTGGCTCAGCCTGTAATCCCGTGCTTTGGGAGGCCAAGTGAGTGAATTGCCTGAGCCCACGGGTTCGAGACCCGCCTGGGCGACTTGGTGAGACCTCATCTCTACAATAAAAATCAAAAAATTAGCTGGGCATGGTAGCGCGCGCCTGTAGTTCCAGCTACTTGGAAGGCTGAGGTGGAAGGATCGCCAGAGCCCAGCAGGTCGAGGCTGCGGTGGCTGGGAGTGGCCACTGCACTCCAGTCTGGGCGACAGAGTGAGACTCCAACTCAAAAAAAAAAATTTTTTTTTAAATTAGCAAGGCGTGGTGCTATGTGCCTGTAGTTCCAGTTACTGAGGAGGATGAGGAGGGAGGATTGCTTGAGCTCAAGAGTTTGAGGCTGCAGTGAGCTATAATTGTATCACGGCATTCTGGCCTGGGCAACAGGGTGAGACCCTGACTCTAAACAGTAAGCTAACCCGTATTTGAATGCAGGCAGTCCGACTCCATAGCCCTAGCAGGAAACCACCACTAGTCATGGCATCATCCCCTTCTCATTAAAGGGCAGCAAGGACTTTCCAGTTCCTCAAGCCAAAAGTCTGGACCCCAACCTCCCTCTCTCACCTCTTACCCAGTCATCAGCAAATCCAGCTGGCCCAACCTTCAAACTAAGTTGAAGTTCTGCCCACCGCACCCCACTTCCACCCCGGCACAAGCTGCCATCTCCCCCCACCTGCTTCTCACTGGCCTCTTGCTCCCACCTTTCCCGTATGATTTGTCCTGAGGCCTAAGCTGGATCCTTCCTGGCTCAAAAATCATCCATGCCTTTCCACCCACCCAGAATAAAAGCAAGCTTGTGTAGCCCTACAGACCTGGCCCCTGGCTCCCTCTGAGACCTGGTTCCCACCAGTGCCTCACTCTGCTGCAACCACACTGGCCCTCTAGCCGCATTTCACTTCAACTATGCTGGACTGTTTCTGTACTTGCTGTAGTTCTCGCTGTTCCCTCTGCTTGCAACACTCTCCTCCCAGGCATCTGCAGAGGTCGTCCCTTACTTCAGTGAGGTCCAATATCCCTGATCAGAGGCTTTCCCAACTCCCACCCTTCCTGTTTCCATATCAAACCCCCTTCCCTGGCTTCATTTTTTCCTATAGCACTAAACACTACCTGACAAATTAGTTTGCTTAGAACCTGTCATCCCCTAGAACATCCACTCAGTAAGAACAGGGACTTTGGTTTGTTCAGACTTTATGCCCAACTTCTAGCTCAGTGACTGATATATGTCAGAAACTCAGTAAATGTTTGTTAATGAACAAATGAATGAATGACCAATATTCCTCAGGAAATGACTCAGACTCAGAAGGGAGGAAGGCTGCCTGAGTGCCCCTGGCTCTCTCAGCCTGATGACCTTTGGTAGGCCCAAAGTAGTGGGTAATGTCCTTCTCTATTATGAAATGTCCTGGGTACATGGCATCACCACTGTGTCATCCACTTGTGTCTACATACATGCACACACACGCGCACGCACACACGCACAGGGACACGAAGCTGAAACAGGGCTGGTTTTGAGAAGGAATGAGCCTGGTGCTGGAGCCCAGGTTCACTGAACTCTAGGGCACTTAGTCACTCAGGTGACTGTCCTTTCCACTGTTGGTCCGCCAAGGTCACTCAGTCATCTGTCCCTGTCCCTGCATTGTATACATTTTGGCTTTTTTCCTCATGAATGAAGAGTCACTGGAGGGTTTTGAACCAAGGAATGACAGAAACCAACATACTTTTTTTTGAGTTGGAGTCTCACGCTGTCGCTCAGGCTAGAGTGCAGAGGCACACTCATGGCCACCCCAGCCTCGACCCGCTGGGCCCAGTGATCCTTCTACCTCAGTCTTCCAAGTAGCTGGAACTACAGGGACACACCACCATGCCCAGCTAAATTTTTGATTTATTGTAGAGATGAGGTCTCGCCAAGTTGCCCAGGCTGATCTCGAACCTCTGGGCTCATAGAATCCTCTCACCTCGACCTCCCAAAGTGCTGGGGTTATAGGTGTAAGCCCCTGCGCCCGGCACAGTTTTTTTTTTTTTTTGAGTCAGAGTCTCCCTCTGTCATTCAGGCTGGAGTGCAGTCATACAATCGTGGCTACTGCAGCCTCGACCTATTGGGCTCAGGCAGTCCTTCCTCCTCAGCCTTCCAAGTGGCTGGAACTACAAGCGTGTATCACCACATCCAGCTAGTTTTTAAATCTGTTGCAGAGACAAGGTCTTGCCAGGTTGCTGGTCTCAAACTCCTGGGCTCAGACAAGTCCTCTCGCCTCAGCCTCCCAAAGTGCTGGGATTACAGACATGAGCCACCACACCCAGTTAGAATCCAACATACATTTTTTTTTTTTTTTTGAGTCAGAGACTCACTTCGTTGCCCAGGCTGGAGTCATGGCCACCCCAGCGTTGACCTGCCGGGTTCCGGCGATCCTTCCACCTCAGCCTTCCAAGCGGCCAGAACTACAGGTGCATGTTACCACACCCAGCTAATTTTTTATTTATTGTAGAGACAAGGTATCAACATGTTGCCCAGACTGGTCTCGAAACCGCAGGTTCAGGCAATCCTCTCACCTCGGCCTCCCAAAGTGCTGGGATTATAGGCTTGAGCCACCGTGCCTGATTCAACATACATTTTAAAAGGATCATTGGTAGTTATGTGGATAAAAGACTAGATGGCAGCAAGGGCAGAAGCAGTGAGACCAGGGAGGAGGATGCTATAGTTGTCTAGGGGGAGATGATGGCAGATGAGAGGGAATGAGTAATAACTGTGCCGTCTTATACTCTCCTTTCCAGTCTTTGACCAGGTAATTTCTCGGCCAGTCATGAAACAGCAACAGCTCATGCTGGGGACTCTAGACAGTGGCTTCCACTTATCAGTGCAACTCCTCATTGATCCTCCCAACAGTCCTGTGAGCTGTGTTCTAGTGGCATCCACATTTCAGAGGAGAAAACAGAGACTCTGAGAGGTCAAGTCACCTGCTCAAGACTGCCAGCATCCAAAGCCTGTGTTCTTCCCACTTAAACAGGCTGCTTCCAGCCAGCATCCACCCACATCCTACCCAGGCTCCAAAGTCCAGTGCTGATCTTTTTCAGGAAGCCTTTCCCAAACTCACCCAGTGGCCTGTTCCTTTACTGAGAACATATCCACAGGGCTACCATCCACTGAGCACTCCATGGGAGCTGGTGCACTGCTGAGTGCTTTACATGTGTTCTCTTATAACGTTCCAATGACCCAAGGAGGCACATAACCTGTGACATTCATTTTACACATGCAAATAGTGAAGCTGAGAGAGGCAAAGTCAAGGGCAAGTTGTCACCTGTCCTACCTGCTTGGCACTGAGCTATCTTTTTTTTTTTTTAACTTTCTTTAGATTTTCTTTCTTTTAAAAATGCAAGGCATTTCCTTTTTTCCTTTTCAGTCACCGGGTCGATCTCCAACAGATCATAGTGTGACAGCTACTCTGCTCTGAAATGTCAGCAGGGTTTCTGGCCCCTTTACCAGACTCTAAAAGTCTTAAGGTCGAAGTCCACAAAGAATGTTCTGTTGATTTATCCTGCAGTGCTGGGCTTGAACTTCTGACTTAGGCAAAGGATATCAGAAAAGTCATGAGCTCTTGCCAAGGTCATATGGTAGAGAGAGGCAGTGGAGGCCCTTCCTGTGAATCCTCCTGCCTGTCAAGGGCACTCTGTTCCCTGAGCTTGAGAAGCCTTGAGGAACAGCTTTTCTCAAGAACATACTTTTTAAAACCTTTTAGCTCTTTAAAAGCAACAAGCACAGTTCCAGCCATGACCCCACAGACAGGTGGAACACCCATACCCTAGTCTCACTCTGATGACACTTGTAGAGTGGGAAGGAAGAAGCAACGACTTTCAGTTCCCGTAATGTGTCTAGAAGCAGTAGCTGATTCAGCTAGATGATGTCACCTTCCCAAACCTCCTGACCAGCAGCTGAGATGGTAAAAGCAGGAAACTGGGGGATACTCAGCTGGCTAAGTCCGAACATGTTTCTGGCCAAGGTCTGCAGTATCCCCAGGCTCTGGAGGCATCCTCTCACAGATGAGCCAAAAGAGTCCTTGCAGTTGGGAGGGTAGATGTCATGTCCTTCAAGACCTTCAAACCAAGATATTCCCCCAACTCTCCTTTGCTAAGCGGCTTTCTGCACACCCCAAACAAATAACGCTTCATTTATTCTGAGGATGAAGCTATAGAAGAAGCCTGGCTTTAGAGCCAGACAATCTAGATCTGAATCCAGGTTTCACCACGTTCATGCTGCCAGGCCCTGGGATGCAACTTCATTTCTCTAAACCTCAGTTTCCTCAATGGAGAAGAAAGTAGGGCCAACAGACTACTTTCCACCCAGGCCAGGTGAGAGAATTAAGTGAGGAAATGCATGCAGGTGCCTGGCATGGACTAGGTGCTCAATAAACAGCAATCACTTCTATTCCCACTAAATCTCTGGAGGGAAGATTCAAAAGCTCATCTTCATCTACAATGCAAAAGGAAAAAAAGGCACACACTGGGCCCAACGATGTCAGGGCTGGGTATCTGAGTGGGTCCAAGTCTCAGATGAGCAACTTTATGTACCTCGAGGCTAGCTCTTTCTTCTCAATCTATATTCCACTCAAACATCAACTCCTCAGGAAAGCCTTCTGGGATTACTGTGTATGTAGTTGCTTCCTAGAGAGTCTCACTACTCAGTTTCCTTTTCTTACAGCATTTAATCGACTATCTAAAATCCTCTTATTTATTTGGTTCTTGGGCTACCTGTCTCTTCCACTACAATAAGAGTCTATGAGAGCAATGTCCTTGACCATCTTGTTCATCACAGCACCTAGCACTTATTAGCACAGGGTGTGGCACATGGCTGGTGCTCAGTACATATCTGCTGAATCACCAAATGAATGAATGCACCTGAGATGGCCAAAGGCTAAAGGGACAATGGCCCCACAATTACTCCTCTGCTCACTGTTAATTCAAGTCTCTGGCTCCCACTTGCAAAGTTGGTATTGCCACCTGGGAATCAGTGATCCAACGGGTGGCTAGGATAGGCATTTGTGCCTGGCAGTGACTCACTATTGGGATACTGGGCAGCTGAGAAGGACTCTGGACTCTTCCCCTGGCACACATGGTCCCTGCAAACCTGGCTCTAGCTGAGCTTTCTGAGCTTGACCATCTAATAAGGACACTCTTCCACACACGCTTCACACTGGACAGTCGCTTGTCCATGGGTCTCTTCTTGAGAATCCATCTCCCTCTGCAAACTTCAGCTCACAATGACCCCCTGCTGGGAGTATCAGCCCCTGTACCCTGCCTTGGGTAGGCCCGGTGTACATCTCACCTCTCCTGTGAAGTCCTTCCCTCTTCTGGCCTTTAGCATTTCTTGTTGGCTTTTACAGGATCTCTTTTCATGTGCATGATGTCTTTTTGCTCTAGTTTAATTGAAAGTATCCTGGATCTTCAATGGCAATATCTCAATTAAATTAATAAACCTGGGAAAAAAGCTCCTTGAGATAAAGTTGTCAAGGTCCTGAGAGGGCTGAGGAGGGGTCCAGGCTCCTCCCTGTTGGACTAGCCCCTTTGGCAGGAAGAGGAGACCACGTTGCCTCAATCCAGAGCCCAGTTGATGAGAGGCAGGAAGTGAGCCAGCAGTCTGGGACAATCCCAAGGTCCTATGTGTGATTAATTTTTAAAAAAAACCATCATTTTCAAGATTCTGAGCAATATTAAGCTATGATCAAGAATGGTAGAAAAACTTTGCCCAGTTCAAAGGGACTTGTGTACTATACATCTGGGTGAACTTTTAGTCTTGGTTCTTGTCTTCTTACCCATATTTTCCTTTCACCTGACTCTCTTAGCTATATTATCCTTTTGGTTGTATGAACTTTCCTAAATTGCTTCCAACTCTACAAAACTGAGTAAGAAAGTCGGGTGCAGTGGCTCATGTCTAAACCCTCAGCACTTTGGGAGGCTGAGGTGAGAGGACTGCCTGAGTCCAGGGGTTAGAGACCAGCCTAGGCAACTTGGTGAGACCTCATCTCTACAATAAATTAAAAAATTAGCCAGGCGTGGTGGTGAGTGCCTGAAGTTCCAGCTACTTGGAAGGCTGAGATGGAAGGATTACCCGAGCCCAGCAGGTGGAGGCTGCCGTGGCCATGAGTCAGCCACTACACTCTAGTCTGGGCGACAGAGTGAGACTCTCACTCAAAAAACAAAAAACCCCCACAAAAAAAGAGTAAGGTTCTAATAACAAAGGGTTGGTCCCGTTATTTTTTTTTTGAGTTGGAGTCTTGCTCTGTCACCCAGACTGGAGAGCAGTGGCCACAGCCTCGACCTGCTGGGCTCCGGCGATCCTTCAGCCTCAGCCTTCCAAGTAGCTGGAACTACATGCACGCGCTACCACACCCGGCTAATTTTTTGTTTTTATTGTAGAGATGAGATCTCACCAAGTTGCCCAGGCAGGTCTCGAACCCATGGGTTCAGGCAATCCACTCACCTCAGCCTCCCAAGGCGCAGGATTACAGGCTGAGCCACCGAGCCCGGCTCCATTAGCTTTTAAATGCTACAGTGATATATATAAAAATTATGTTCCAAACAATCCATTAAATTAGAGCTATATGGCAAAAATAATGCACATAGGCCAGGTACAGTGGATCATGTCTATAATTCCAGCACTTAGGAAGGCTGACATGGGAGGTCTGCTTGAAGTCAGGAGTCTGAGACCAGCCTGGGCAACAGAGGGAAACCCTATCTCTATAATAAATTTTAAAAATTAGCCAGGCATGGTGGTATACGCCTGTAGTCTCAGCTATTCAGAAGGGTGAGGCAAGAGGATTCCTTGAGCCCAGGGGATTAAAGCTGCAGTGAGCTGTGACTGTGCCACTGCATTCCAGCTTGGGCAACAAAGCAAGATCCTGTCTCAAAAAAAAAAGCCGGGCATGGTGGCTCATACCTATAATCCCAGCACTTTGGGAGGTGCAGGCAAGATGGCCTGAGCCCAGTGGAGGTTCAAGACCAGCCTTGGCAACATGGCAAGACCTTGTCTCTCAAATAAATAAATAAATTAGCTGGGCATGGTTATGCGCGTCTGTAGTTCCAGCTACTTGAAAGGCTGAGGTGGAAGGATTGCCTGAGCCCAGCAGGTCAAGGCTGCGGTGGCCATGAATGTGCCACTACACTCTAGCCCTGCAGACACACTGAGACTTTGACTCAAAAAAAAAAAAAAGATTGATAAATATAAATATATATATAAATTACTGAATACAGTGCTTGGTACTTAATAAGCATTCAAAAGGTAGGTTGAGGCCAGGTACCATGACTCATGCCTGCAATCCCAGCACTTTGGAAGGCTGAGGCAAGAGTAGGTCAAGACCAGCCTAGATAACATAGCAAGACCTCATCTCTACAAAAAATATTTTAGAAAATCAGCTGTGCTTAGTGGCATGTGCCTATAGTCCCAGCCACTCGGGAAGTTGAGGTGGAAGGAATACCTGAACCCAGGAGGTGGAGGCTGAAGTAAGTTGTGACCATGCCACTTCACTCCTGCCTGAATGACAGTGAGACCCTGACTCAAAAAAACAGAAAGGTAAATTAGAAGAATGCTATTGCTGGATGCGGTGGCTTATGCCTGTAATCCCAGCACTTTGGGAGGCCGAGGTGAGAGGACTGCCTGAGTCCAGGGGTTCGAGACCCAACTGGGCAACTTCGTGAGACCTCATCTCTACAAATCAAAAAATTAGCTGGAGCCGGGCTCGGTGGCTCAGCCTGTAATCCCGCGCCTTTGGGAGGCTGAGGTGAGTGGATTGCCTGAGCCCGCGGGTTCGAGACCCGCCTGGGCAGCGAGACCTCATCTCTACCATAAATCAAAAAATCAGCCGGGCGTGGTAGCGCATGCCTGTAATTCCGGCTACTCGGAAGGCTGAAGCGGAAGGATCGCCGGAGCCCAGCAGTCGAGGCTGCGGTGGCCGGGAGCGGCCACTGCACTCCAGTCTGGGCGACAGTGAGACTCCAACTCGAAAA
>NW_007097651.1:102685-127754 GCF_000164805.1 Carlito syrichta
AGGACTCCAACTAAAAAAAAAAAAAACCCCAAAAAACAGAAAGGTAAATTAGAAGAATGCTATTGCCGGGCATGGTGGTTCATGCCTGTAATTCCAACACTTTGGGAGGCTGAGGTGAGAGGACTGTCTGAGTCCAGGGGTTCGAGACCAGCCTGTGCCACTTGACGAGACCCTGTTTTTACAATAAATAAAAAAATTGGCCGGGCTCGGTGGCTCAGCCTGTAATCCCAGTGCTTTGGGAGGCCAAGGTGAGTGGACTGTCTGAGCCCGCGGGTTCGTGACCCACCTAGGCAACTTGGTGAGACCTCATCTCTACAATAAATCAAAAATTAGCTGGGCATGGTAGCGTGCACCTGTAGTTCCAGCTACTTGGAAGGCTGAAGCGGAAGAATTGCCGGAACCCAGCAGGTCAAGGCTGCAGTGGCCGGAAGCGGCCACTGCACTCCAGTCTGGGTGACAGAGAAAGACTCCAATTCAAAAAAAAAAAAAAATTAGCTGGGTGTGGTGGTGCATGCCTGTGGTTCCAGCTACTTGGAAGACTAAGGTGGAAGGATCACCTGAACCCAGCAGATTAAGGCTGTGGTTACCTTGAGCATGCCACTGCACTCTAGCCTATAGGACAGAGTGAGACTCCAACTCAAAAAAAAAAAAAAAAAGAAGAAGAATGCTATCTCATTAGCTTCTCTTCTCTTGGCCTCAGTTTTTCATCTAAGGTTTATCTGTTTATTCATTCACTCCAAAAATTATTCACTGAATGTTTACTACCTGGAAAGAATAGTTGCAGACACAAGGGATACAATGATGAATAAACCAAAGTCTCTATAATCCTGAGGTTTATATTCTAGTAGAAGAGACAGATAAAAACAAGTAAACAAACAATTTAGGTGTTGCTATGACAAAAATGCATCAAAGTAAAGCATGAAGAATGAGCTAGAAGTAGCTTCGCAATTTTCAACCAATGGTTAAGGAAAGCCTCTTGGAGAAGGTGACCTGTGAGCTGGACCAACTGTAAGACCCAGAAAGGAAACACCAGGGGCAGAACGTTCCAGGCAGAGGGAACAGAAACTACAAAGGCTTTGGGCAAGGACAAGAATGCCAGGATCCAGGAACAGCAAGGAACCCATGCAGCTTGAGTGGAGTATGGGAGGGTGGAATGATGGGAAAGGTAGCTAGTACCAGATCACAGGCCTGGGAGGTTGGGATGAACTCTGGTCTTCATCCAAGTACAGTGAGATGCCACTGAAGGGTTGCTAAGCAAGACTGTAATAAGATCTGAACTACATATTTATTTATTTATCTACCTACCTATTTATTTATTGAGTTGGGGGGGTCTCACTTCTGGGCCCAGGTGATCCTTCCAACTCAGTCTTCCCACTAGCTCGGACTATAAGCATGTACCACCACACCCAGCTAATTTTAATCTTTTTAAATTTTTTAATTTTTTTAGAGACAAGTCTTGCTATGTTGTCCAGGCTGGTCTCAAAACTACCAGGTTCAAGAGATTCTCCCGCCTTGGCCTCCCAAAGTGCTGAGATTACAGGCATGAGCCACAGCAGTGTTGGGGCAGCAGTGATTTTCTGAAATCCTTTTCCAGCTCCAATCTTTTTCTCTGTCTTTCTAGATTCCCATAAACTGGATGCCCCAGCAAGAAAGATGCATCCTCTAGATTACAGAGGGACTGAAGAGCTAGGAATGGTTCCTGCCCTGGGCAGTAGTAGGAATCTGTCACCTTGTTCTGCATGCATGAGATGAAGGGAGTGACCCCCTCAGGGGAGGGGTGGGAATCTCAGCTTGGAAAACATCCCAAACCACCTGTATTGTTTAAGCCTCCTGTGTAGAAGTTTCTGCCAATGACACAGTGCTCTGGAATGCACCCCCACACACGCCCAATCTTCCGTTTACAGAGGCAGAGTTGTATTTCGCATTCCTCCCAGGATTTAGGCCAAAGCTCGCCTACAGGAAATGGTCGATAAAGAGCTACTGATTGATTAATGAAGAGAGGGAATATTATCAGCCATTAAACAAATATTAATGAGTACTATGAGTACTATGTGGGTCTCTGGAGATGTAAGGTGATTAAGATGAGTTTCTGATCTTCACTAAGCTCAGAATTTAAGGGATAGACCAAAAACCACAGACAGCTACAATGTTGGATACAACAGTTAACAGCAGCAACATTACTGAGGTCCTTGCTTATTGAAAGATAGGGCAAATTGGCTCTGGAGGCAGAATGCCTGCGTTTAAGTCATGGCTCCTCCACTTACTAGCTGTGCACTTTGAACACTTCCTTTACTTCTCTATAGGAATAATAAGAGAACCGGATTCAATGAATTAATACATATGAAACCAATAACTGTGAGTACTCCATAAATGTTAGCCATTATTAAAAATACCATAACAACTGTGCTAAGCTTGACATGTATGCCCTTAGATACACCTTTACAAAAGGATCTTACATCCTTACAAAAATGTTATGAAGTATTATTGTTATCCCCATTTTTCAGATAGGAGAACTGAGGCTCTGAAACAGGAAGGAAATGTGCTAGATCTAACAGCTTGTATGTAATGGAGCCCAGATTCAAATCCAGTTATGTTCAACATAACAAAATGAGATCCCCTTCTCATAAAGAGCTCCAGCACAGTGCCCAACTCACAGCAGGACCCCATAAAGGGAGCTATAGTGATTATGCTATTGTCCTTGGAGCCTTTCCAGCTGTCAGTGATATAAAGCCCAGAGGAGGGGCCTCTCTCTCAACCCAAGGAGGTCTGAGAAGGGTTTAAAGAGTTCCTGGGTGCCAACCACTTCCTGTAGGCGAGCTTTGACCTAAATCCTGGAAGGAATGCGAATTACAACTTTTGTCTGGGAGTTCCTCCAGTTTTCCTCATTGAGACTTGGGATACTAATATGGAACTCAACTACCACCACTAAATCAGACTCAGAACCTTCTCCCAGGTGCCCAGACACCTGCATGGACAAGCAGGCAGTTTCCTCTGGGTGGACTTCTTGTCTGACCCAATACATCTCTCAGTTTCATTACTCAACCACCAGCCCTGGGCCTTATGCCCACATCTGCTGCTTGACAGAGTCCCAAGAGACCCCAGGCCTTAGATTCGGGCTCCCTCCCTGGACTTTGCCCCAGAGGGCCGTTTCTGAATGACTCTGTGGGGATTTCCCTGACACAGCAACCTCTAGGGTTCCATCTGAATGTAGGCGGTATAAGCAAAGGAAAATTCTTCTCACTGAGCAGTGAGTGGAGAGTGGGCAGAACAAGGGGCGGCTGTTCTTGTTCTGAATCAGAGGTGAGCCTGGGGCAAGGCCCATAGCACATGGGTTTTATGTGTAGCACTGATCCTGCTGGGTCAGAGCTCCCCTCAGCAGTCTAGCTTAGGAGGACTGATGAGAATGGCCTGGGACTAGGAGTCAACACTCATTTCTGCTTCCCATCTGAGTCACAATGGAGTGCAGCCTCACCTGGTAATTTGAATGAGTCAATGAATGGCCAAGCCCCACAGTGAGAGGGAAGGGCAAGACCCAGCATTTGGTGAGCTTTGACTCTGCACAAGGTACTGTGCAGCGGGGCACTTCATATACAGTATACAGCATTCATCATGAGAAATGTTTGCTGACCTGGTCACCAAGTACTAGGCCCAGTGTGCTGCTAACAGTGAATAAGACACAGTTTCTAACCTCAGTAAGCTCAAAGAACCTTGTTTAGTCTTTCTTCCAACAACCCTGTGAATGAGTATTATTTCCATTTTTACCAATGTTCATGCTTAGAGAATGAGAGTAACTTTCCAAACTCATGAAGCTGGCTAAGTGATGATATTTTGCTCCCACTGAAAAAATGCTTGTTGGGTGAATGAATGAGCTGACGACATAGCTACAGCTGTGACTTTAGTCAAGGAGCAGCAACAAGACCTAATATTTATAGTTCTCAAAATGCTTTTTCATCTATCATCTCCGTAAACCTCCCTTCTGGCCCACGAGAGAAGCAAGGCGGGTGTTATCTTTCTTCAACATACGAGGCAACAGGCAGAGCTTGGGCAAGAGGCTTAAGGCCACAAAGCAAACAAGGAGTAGAGCCAACCTGGAAAAACTGCAGAGTTCCACAATGCTATGTTTAACAAGTGTCAAGCACCTACTGTGTGCTAAACAAGTTCCCACACACTTTAAACATTTAACTTGTTAAGTCTTCCACTTAGTGGATCAAACCTCTACTGTGTACAAGGTATGACTTGGGGTCCTTGTGGAGGAGGTAGGGGACAATGTTGTGAGCCCCAGTTGTGTTGCCAGCTTTGGCAATCTTAAAATCTCCAAACTACTGGAGAGTAGCTCCAGTAACAATCACAGCAATTGATCACACCAGTGATTGCAATCTGACAATAACAGTAATAATAGTAGCTGTCAGGCTAAGTAACTGCTACATGCCAGCCTCCATGCATCTTATCAGTTATTTTTATGCTCACAAATGTTTCAAGAAAAGCATTATATGTTATTATCCCCTTTTTATAGATGAGGAAACTAAGGCTGGAAGAGATTAGGTAACTTGCCAAGGATAACTACTGAGCAAGTGGAATTCAGCACTGGTCTGTCAACTTTTGTACCTGATGCTTAACAATGCTGGAATTTCTCCCAAGGAGGCACTGGCAAGGCAGGCACCAAGAATACCAGGAGCAACTCTGCCTGGGAGGGCTGGGGCCTCCAGAGTCGAGCAAAGGCCTCCTTGCCCCTTTCCCTCAGTTTTTGTTTTTGTTTTTTTGAGTCAGAGGCTCACTCTGTCACCCAACACAGGCTGGAGTGCAGTGGCACGCTCATGGCCACCACAGCCTCAACCTGCTGGGCTCAAGCGATCATTTTGCCTCAGCCTTCTAAGTAGCTGGAACTACAGGTGCCTGCTACCACGCCTGGCATCTTTCTTGACTTACTGTGGAGACGAGGTCTCACCAAGTTGCCCAGGCTGGTCTCAAAGCCCTGAGCTTAGGCAATCCTCTCACCTCGGCCTTCCAAAGTGCTGGGATTACAGGCTTGAGCCCTGTACCAGGCTTCGCTCAGGTTTTAATGTCACACTGAGATGGGGAGGTAAGGCAAGAATGTCAGCTATGCCCAAGCTACCCCTAGGGCAACAGGAGTCTCACCCTCTTTGCTGACCCTCAAAATCTGTGACCTCCATTTGCCACCCACCAACCCCCCTAGAGAGAAAGAGAAGGGGGCAGGGAGTCTTTTCTCCCAGGGGGCTGAGAAGGCACCCCCAGGAAGAAGACATTGCTCTTTCCTCTCCTGGGTGAGAAACCTGTACACACAATATGGTGTGTGTCCTCTGCATGGAACCCTCTTGGGGACATCCCAGGCACCTTTTGGACCCAACAAGCTTCAGAGAGAGGAGAGACTGGCACAGCCCTGAACTGCAAGCTAAGCTGACAGTTTCTAAGCATTGTAACTAGGTCATCAGGTTCCTGGAGAAGCCAGCTGTGCCTGGGGTGGGGGATGGGGAGGGAAATTTTGCAGCCTACCAAGATCCCTACTTCCCTTCAGGCCCCGCCCTCCCCGAAATCTGCACCTGCTCCCAAACTGACCCCTCCCCCAAGCTAAGCCCAGCTGTCAACGGCTCCCAGTGCCCTACCTCTGCCTTCCTTGGGCACCCGAGCCCTTCAGAGAGGGAGCTGGGGGCAGGAAAGGAGTAGCCTCCTCTGGGTTATTTCTTGCTCCACCAGGGACAGTAAGAAAGCTGAGTCCCTTTGGGCCTACCTAGGGTACCTTGCTGGCATTGTCACTGCAGGTGGCAGGAGACAGGTGATGTTTACCCTGCTATGTCCAGAGTTGCCAAAAGGCTTCAATCAATCCTTTGAATCTGCACCTGGCCCAGAGACCCAAAATAACAATCAGGGCAGCAGCTTACCTGATCTGCTTTTCTCTCCCGGCAATTCCGCCTGCTGAACTCTAGCTGGCAAGGGATTCTTTTTCTCAGGGGTTACTAGAGACCTGACTGCATCCCATAGGTACTCTGGGACTCTCTCGATTGGGCTTGCCTCCACCATCAGCCATCCCCATTCCTCTGGCCTAGAGGCCTCTTTTGTCAGTCTTCTACACCTCTTTTTCCGACCAACCTTACTGCCAACCCGGACCCTCTTCAGCCCAGCCACCCTGCCTCCCACTGTCTCATCAATGCTTCATCCACACCCTACCCTTCACACATGTCTGGGAGCCCAGCCTGCCTTGTCACATTCTTTTCACCTATGTAAGGCCTTCCTGGTCCCTGTCTTCCTAATAGTGACGATGCCTAACACTGAATGAGCATACTGTATGCCAGGCACTGTGCTAGGTGGTCTACACAGCCATTCATTCATTCAATCAGCAAATGTTTGCTGAGTGTTTCCTATGTGTCAAGCACTCTGCTAGATGCAAGGGATGAAATAAAAGACAAGACCAAGCCTCTACACTCTGCAAGCTTTTGTTTTACTTCAAGAGTAGATGGTGAACATGTAAACACAGGTGGCCTCTGGGAAGATGCTGAATTGAGACTTGAATGATACGTGATACAGATAGAGGAAAACAGCAAGCCCATGACGACAAGATTACTATGATCTTCATTAAGAGATTATTATCGTCTCCATTTTACAGATGAGGAAACTGAGGCCTCAGTGTGAACTGTACAAAGCCATACTGCTGAGAAAGCTATGGTTACTCAAGGCTCCCGAGACCTCTAGCCTTCCTGGCCCTTTCCACTGTTGGTGCAGAAGAAAGTCTGGATTGGCAATGCAGTCAGCCAGGAAAAAGGTGCAGGCTGATAATGCAGGCTGAGGATGGCAGAAGTGAGCCCCCTTGGCAGAAGCCCAGGGCACCCATGGGACGTAGCCAGTGGGGCTAACATCTTCTCTTTTAGAGTCCACAGATTTGGCAGAGTCTGCCTCATGCCACTCACCAAGGGTTTTGGGTTTATTCCTACTGCTGCAAGTGAGTTAGCTTTCTTAGGGATGGAGACAGTTTTTGGTAGCCTAACCTGCATCTAATAATAACAACCCTTCATGTTCATTGAGCAGGCAGTAGCTGAGCCCTTGCCCAACCTTAGGCCCTGTGCCAGGTAGTCAGGGTAAAATAAGCCAGTCTGGGCCTGCAAAGAAGCAGTGACACAGTGGCTAGAGGATAAGCTTTCATATCAGACACATCTGAGTATAAGACCCAGCTCTGCCTCTTATAAGATACATTCCTAGGGACACATTAAGGAGTCTTCTGAGCCCTGAAGTTTCTGTCTCCAGATGAGAACAATTTTAAGGACCAAATACGAATTTAGCAAGAGCTTAAACACAGGACTTGGCATGGGGCAAGCAACTACTCAACTCGCAGTATCTGTTATTTACTAAAAGCACTCATACATTTCACTTTCTCATTTATGTCTTGCTTACTCTGGCAGGCTGGCATTATTCTCTCAGGCTTATGGATGAGACTCTGAAGCTGATTTGCCTTACCGTTATGCCACCAGCAAGGAGTCAAGGTATTTCAAATATGAGTTCAGAGTTCTGTCTATGTGCGCATGTGTGTGTGTTCCGAAGGTGATTAATACATACTAACTATAGTGACCCTTGTTTGGTGTGTCTGGGAGCTAAGGGGATGGATGTGTGATGCATATACAGTGACTCAGAAGATGTCAGAGGGACACTAGCAAGGCCCGAGGTACAGAGCATGGAAGGAGACCACCAAGGGATAAGTCTCAGTCCCACTCACCACAATATCAACAATATCCACAGCACATAGCACATATAAGGCATTCGTCAGTATCTGCTGATTTAACAAAAGAAATAAAACTCCAAGGACAGCTTTGAGCTGTAAATCCATTCTTAGGGGCGGCAGGCAGCATCAATAACGCTGTGTTAAAAGCCAGAACACAAGCCAGGCTCGGTGGCTCAGTCCGTAATCCCGTGCCTTGGGAGGCTAAGGGGACAGAGGATTGCCTGAGCCCCAGGGATCGAGACCCGCTTGGGCAACTTGATGAGACCTCATCTCTACGATAAATCGAAAAATTAACTAGGTGTGGTAGCACGCGCCTGTAGTTCCAGCTATTTGGAAGGCTGAGGCGGAAGGATCGCTGGAGCCCAGCAGGTGGAGGCTGCGGTGGCCGGGAGCGGCCACTGCACTCCAGTCTGGGTGACAGTGAGACTCCAACTCAAAAAAAAAAAAAAATAATAATAATAATAAAAGCCACAACACAGACTCTAAGTCTAACACTGCCATTCACTGTGGGAGAAGCCCCCAGGAAATAGAGCTAAATGTACCCACCTCACTGGGGGGAAAAAACCTAGAAAAGGAGTTTGATAAGTTATAAAGCATTATCATGCACATAAAAGAAATTATCAGGACACTACAGACTACGAAGGCAGTAGTGTTTTGAAGCCAGATACCCCAAGTCTGAATCCTGGCTCTTTTTGGTACTAGTTTCTGAGGCTCTAGGCATATCACTTTTCTCGGAGCCTCAATTTCCTCAACCATAAAATGAAACTAAAAACACCTGGGGGATCTTAAGGCTAAGAGAGAAAGAGCACAGGCTTGAGTAAGGCAGACGTGGTTTCAAATCCTGACTCTGCCTCTTGCTCACTGGAAGCCCTTCCAACTCTGATAAGGGTGTTGGGATGGTAACAAAGAGATGGCATCAGTAAAGGCCTACCATGTGGTGAGTACTGGTTGATGCCAGCCATCACCTAGATGATGAACTGGAGGAGGGAACACAGCACAGTGGCTAAAGGGGGAGCTTGAACGCTATGCTCCCAGGTCTTGCCACTCATTGGCTGTGCTACTTTGCCTCAGTTTCCTAATAGAACTGACTTCAGAGTGTGGCTGTGAGAATGGAATCAATTAATACATGTAAAGCACTCTGAACAATGCCTGGCACAGAGTAAGCACTCAATAAATGCTAGGTGCTATTAATAGTAATGTGAACAATAATATTAATCACCAGTGGAATAAGAGGGAGGGACTGTTTAATCCTGGGACCTGGGCATCCTGTGAAATAATCAGAAGTCCCTGGACAGCTGTGTGCAGTCAAGTTTTCAGCCTTTGAGAGACTCTTCTATAGAAAGGACACGAGGCTGGTGGCTCCTGAGCAAGAACCCCAGTCCCACTGACCAGGGGCCAGCCTCTAGGGAGGCAAGTCAGGCTCCTTGGAAGGGACACCGTGTTCCTAGCCCTGCCTGACTCGAGGGAACAAAGGCACGTGTGTATGTGTGTGTGGCCAGGGAGGAGGGAGAGGAATGTTTCCCTTTCAAGAGGGGAACAAAGGATCTGAGGCATAGTTGAGTGCGTTCCAATCCCCTCCCTGCCAGCTCCCATTCCTCAGATGATTGTCCAACAAGGTCTTCAACCTTCCAGCTTCCTCCTGGAAGGTGACTGGGGGAGGGGTGGTAGGCTCACTTCATTCCACTTTTGGTCATCAATCCCCAAGAGGCAGATTTATATGTGCCAAGCTTCTGAGATCTGCCATATGAATCCTATCCTATGCAGGGAAGGGGTGGGGATCCCAGCGGCAACTCATGGTTAATAGACGATACAGGGACACTGTTAGTGACAGGTTTAATGCCCCTCTAGGGGAGGTCCATGTCTAAAATTCCTAATGAGTGATGAAGCCAAGAAGAGAACCTAGAGTTTTGACTGACCCCGACAGCCTAACACGGGATGTAGGAAATGGCCTGGCAGAACTAAGCAGAAAGGCATTTTCTAAATCTTAAAGGGCCATCACAATCTAGAGGGAGAGCTAGGTGAAAGGAGAAAGGGGAGAGAGCAGAGAAAGTAACTGACGAGAGGAAAGGGAGGGACATGTCCAAAAAAAGTAGTTTGGGGAGGTGAGGGTGCCTCTAGGGATATCATTTTCCAGTTTGCACACTCTTGCCGGCAGAGCTAGGGCAGGAAACAGTCCATGGAAGTCATCGCAATGGCATTTCCTGAAGACCGGGAGAAAAACCTCTGGTTCCTAGGGGAGCTCTGGAGGCTGCCCAAAGAGCCCTGTGGCTCACAGCTCTCTAAGGTTCCAGCTTGGCCCGAGAGGATCATCAGGGAGGAAACCAAGTAGCAGAAGGTCCCAAAGGCAGTTTAGTTATACAAAAACACTATTTGCAAAAATCAATATGTAATAAAAGTGAAGCCAGATGATGTGAAGAGGAGCTCTAGGATGATATGAGAGCCTAAGGCATAAATTAACTCACTGAATCTTCAGAAAGGGTGCCATTATGCCATTTACGCGTTAAAAGACTTGCCCAAGGTCACACAGCAAGTCGGTAGTCAAGTTTTACTTGGAAGTCCAAAGGCTGCCTCTTCCTCCTGATGTTACCTTGAGCAAGTCATTCATCTTTCTCAATGATTTCTCTCTTTGAAAAGGAGATGGCATCTTTCCTGCTCACCTTGCTGGGCAGCTATAAGGATCAAAGAGGCAAAGAGGACATAAAAGTGCTTTGGAAGATGTAATGTGCTACATCGATGGAGAGTATGACTATTATGGAGTCAGTGATAAGCTAGCCTATGTTGACACTAGGGTTAGTTATCTGCCGACTGGAAAGAGCCATCCTAAAACCTAGCTAATGGGAAATGTATCACAATGATGGAATCTGCAACAAAGTGGAAAGCCAGTGTGGACCAAAATTCCAAGCCTGTCTTCTTCAACCCCCCATCTTGCAGGGGGGAAACTGGGACCTTGGGGTGAAGTCACTTGGCCAGAGTAGAACTGGAGCTGGGCGAGGTGGCACATGCCTGTAATCCCAGCACTTTGGGAGGTTGAGGTGAGAGGACTGCCTGAGCCCAGGGCTGGAGACCAGTCTGGTCAACTTGGTGAGACCTCATCTCTACAACAAATCAAAAAAATAATTAGTTGGGTATGGTGGTATGTGCCTGTAGTTCCAGCTACTTGGAAGACTGAGGTGGAAGGATCACCTGAGCCCAGCAGGTAGAGGCTGCAGGGGCCATGAGCATGAGTATGACAGACTGACTCCAACTCAAATAAAAAAGAGGAAAATACGGCTTCCAGGGTGGTCAGACCCATCAACACACACATACAAGACCAGCCTTATCTCCAGTCCTCCTCTCATCACACCTTCACCACCAGTCCAAGCCACCTTCTGTTCACCTGGCAGTCTGCACCCACCTCTTCACTGGCTCCTTCCTGCCACCCTTGTAGAACTCAGACCACATCATCCCTGCTCCAAACATTCCCTCAACCCCATCCATTCCACCAAAACTAAATCTTCATCACATTCTGCAATGCCCTGCATGATGGGGCCTAACTACTGCCCTGCCTCCTCCACAGCTATTCTCATTCTCCCCTCTGCTGCTGCTTCGCCAGTCACGTCGACCTTTTGCTCATCCTTGAAATTATCCAACACACCCCCTCCTGCGTCCATTCCCTCGGCCTGAAACACTCTTTCTACGGGTACCTGTGCCATCTACCACCCCGCTCCTTCAGGTCTTCGTTCAAAGATCCTCGTTAGTAAATACCTTTACTGGGGCCCAAAACATGACTGCAGGAAACCAGAATATGCCACCCCAAATTATACTTCTTTGGCATATTTTGAGGTGATTATTCTCAGAAACTACAGACATAGAGGAGTGGCTCTAAAAAACTATCCTTTTGTGAAAAGTATTTCACATGTAAAAAGAAAATCTACCTTAGTAACAGTATCTCTATCAGTAAGAGGGCTGCACTCTGGACAGCTTTTATTACCTGAGAGACTTTCTTTTTTGAGTTGGAATCTCACTCTCTCCCAGGCTGGAGTACAGCGGCATACTCACTATCACCTCAGCCTCAACATGCTGGACTCAGGCAATCCTTCTGCCTCAGCCTTCCAAATAGCTGGAACTACAGGTGTGCACCACCACGCCCAGCTCTGAGAGACATTTTATCTGCATAATAAGATCTTTATTGGCCAGGCACAGTGGCTCAAACCTGTAATTCCAGCACTTTGGGAGGCCAAGGTGAGGGATTACCTAAACTCAGGGAGGGCCAGCCTAGGTAACTTGGTGAGACCTCCATTCTACAATAAATTAAAAAAAAAATAAGCCAGGTGTGGTAGCTTATAGGCTTATACCTATAATCTCAACACTTTGGGAGGCTGAAATGAGAAATTGCTTGAATCCAGGAGTTAGAGACCAACCTGGGCAACATAGTGAGACCTTGTCTTTACAAAAAAATTTATTAGCCAGGTGTGGTGGCGTGTGCTTGTAGTCCCAGCTCAGAAGGCTGAGGCAGGAGGATTGCTTGAGTCCAGGAGTTGGAGGCTGTGGTGAACCATAATCATGCCACTGCTCGCCAGCCTGGGGGATAGAGTGAGACCTTGACTCAAAAAAAGAAAAAAAAAATTGACATAAGACAGATTAACAGGAGAAAAAGCATTTTAATTACATAGGTATTCATAGGAGTCCCACAAAATAGAGACCTCAAATGAGGGTCTGGCATCCTGAGCTTCAGAAAAGAATAAAGACTTTAGGTGTCTGGGGGATGGTGGCAACATAAGTTATGGGAGGGTGAGGGGAAGAATTATTGTATGGTAAATAAAGATTTTGGGGTGGTTTTTTTTAGTTGGAGTCTCACTCTGTTGCCCAGAGTGGAGTGCAGTGGCACGCTCACGGCCACTGCAGTCTTGACCTGCTGGGCTCAGGTGAGCCTTCCGCCTCAGCCTTCCAAGTAACTGGAACTAAAGGCACATGCCACCATGCTCAGCTAATTCTTTGATTTATTGTAGAGTGAGGTCTCACCAAGTTGCCCAGGCTGGTCTCAAACCTTGGCCTCCCAAAGAGCTGGGATTTTAGGCATGAGCCACCGTGTCCAGCCTTGACCACTATTTTAAAACTGCGGCCTCTAGCTGAGCTCAGTGGCTCAACCTGTAATCCCAGCACTTTGGGAGGCTGAGGTGAGTGGAATGTCTGAGCCTGCGGGATCGAGACCAGTCAGGGCAACCTGGTGAGACCTTGTCTCTACAATAAATTACAAAAAAAATTAGCCAGGCATGGTAGCACGCACCTGTAGATCCAGTTACTTGGAAGGTTGAGGCGGAAGGATCACCAGAGCCCAGGAGGTTGAAGCTGGGGTGACCGTGGGTGTGCAACTGTACTCCAGTCTGGGAGACAGAGTGAGACACCAACTCAAAAACAAAAAAAACCTGCGGCTTCATTCTCCCTTTCTAGGCATGCCTTGTGCCCCAACCTGCTTTATTTTCTTCATAGCATATACCATCACCTGATGTATACATGCCCTTATAAATGTATTGTCTGGCAGGGTACAGTGGCTCACACCTATAATCCTAGCACTTTGGGAGGCCGAGGTGAGAAGATCGCCTGAGCCCACAGGTTCAAGGGTTCAAGACCAGCCTGGGCAACTTGGCGAGACTTCACCTCTATAATAAATCAAAAATTAGCCGGGTGTGGTGGCGTGTGCCTGCAGTTCCAGCTACTTGGAAGGCTGAGGCAGAAGGATCACCTGAGCCCAGCAAGTTGAGGCTGCAATGGCTATGAGTGTGCCACTGTGCTCCAGCCTGGGCAATAGTGAGACTCCGACTCAAATAAACAAATAAATAAATGTATTGTCTGTCACTCCCCATTAGAATGTTGGCTCCATGAAGATAGAAACTTAGTATTGTTTACTGCTGTACTTCCAGTACCTAGGACAGCCTGACACACAGGAGGAGCTCAGTAAATATTGTTTGAATCAACGAATAAATGGGTAAAGAGTCACTCTTATTATTGTTACTCTGGCCTGGTAAGGGCCTGTTTCTTCAGAAATTTAATGGGTATCTCCTTCATTAGGAATCTGCTCTGCCCAGGACCTGTGCTCAGTGCTGGGAAACAAGCATGGAGAAGACATGGACTCCACCCTGGGAGCTCCTAAACCCGGGAGAGAGTCAATCTCTTAGAAACGTCTTCTCTGCAGCAATTTAAACTCTACCAACTGCTAACTCCTTTTCATTTTGCCAGGTACCATAGCAATAAAAGAGGCTCAATCCTTCTTCCTTTACATATCTGAAGCTGGTGATCATATTCTCCTGGGTCTTCTCTTCCCCAGGCTAAACAAAAAGAACCAGGGGGATTGTCTAACTCAAGTCTGCCAGCTGGGAACAGGGAAGACAGACTGTCGGGCAAAGGGACAAAAGAAGATGATCCAGGAACCGAGTGACTCTTCAAAGAAGAGGGGCCAGGTATGGTGGTTCAGGCCTAAAATCCCAGCACTTTGGGAAGCTGAAGGGGGGAGGATCGTTTGAGGTCAGGAGTTCAAGACCAGCCTGGGCAACATAGTGAGACCCTGTCTCTACTAAAGAAAAAAAAAAGAGTTCTTAGGGAGGACTCTGTGGAATTAGGTTGGCGGTGGGGGTGGGGCCCTACTTAATTAAGGTGGCAGATTATGTTTCTGTGTAAGAGCAGTGCACTGGGAATTATTCCAGTATCTATCCACGCTAAACCTGGACAAAACCACAACTGCTAAAAGAAAGTCTCAGATTGATGGTGCTGGAAAAACTAGAAAGGTCGAGTTGGGCACAGATAAGGGTTGGGCACAGAGAAGGACATGCAAGCCCACTGGCCTCAGGACCGATGTCTGCTGAGGAAAGAGACACATAACAACTGCTGCTTCACGCAGCCCAAACAAATCGAATGACCACCTATACAAATGTCAAGAAAACCTTCCGTGTCCCACTGGGGCTCCATGAAAAATACCTGGGTAATTTTCAACCAGAAGCTAAAGGGCTCCATGGAACTACCAGGGAAATTATTCCCAGGAAGTCAGGAAAGCCCTGTGATGGTAACACAGTTTTAAGAGCAACCTCAAATGTACACCCAGAAGAAGTAGGCATTCCAAGGGGCAGCCCCTCAGACACTTCTACCTCGTTCTGGGAGACCTGAATGGGATGACTAAAATTTCCACATTTGGGGTTTCTAATGGGGTTTCCCCAAGAAAACCACAGAACTGCCACCATCTGCAAAGGGAGCTGAGGTGCTTCTACTAAGCATACACCCAGCAGAAGAAGCCAGAATAGGAAGAAAAGATCCACACAAACTGAAAGACCACAGAGCCACCCAGCCTGGGAGAGGCCAAGCCATGGCACCCCCCATACTGTCCATTGCCCTTAACAATGATGTTTCCATCAGGCTGAAGGGTTTCTTTAGGGACAGCAATCCCAAAGCGGCCAGGCCCATCTGGGTCCTTATCCACATTCCCACTGGAAAGCCCCAGAAACATTTCTGTCATTTTGGGGAAGGTCATATATACAACATCCCAGGTAAGGATCTCAGGGATTAGTTTTGTTCTTAAGAAGCAACTCCAGGAGCCAAGTCAGTCCCTGTGGTTGAAGAAGCCCATTCATTAAAGGAAGTGCTTCCGCCCTGCAATTAGGGTGGGGGAAGGGCTTGGCTCTAGATCTTTTACCGGAGTCAAGCTTTGGTAGCTGGCTATCATTACTCCATTTCACAGGTGGGAGAGGCAGATGGACTCAGCTTTTCCTCCGGTGACTCCTGGCAGGCAGTAATGTGACTAAGAGTCTGGAATTCCAATCCTTGACGCATTGCTCCACAATTAAGTAGATACTTGGGGCAGCCTGGGGCAGGCCACCTTCTCCCCACACTCACACTTCTGACATATATTGGCAGGGCCTGAGATTATTTTAACAATGAAACATTAACAAGTTTTACCAGTGCAAGAATTTCCTTCTTTTCTTTTAAGAGGCAAAGTCTCGCTCTGCCACCCAGGTTGGAGCGCAATAGTGGGATCATATCTCACTGTAGCCCCAAACTCCTGGGCTCAAAGTGATCCTCCCACCTGAGTCTCCCAAGTAACTGGGACTACTGTGCACTACCACACTCCGCTAATTTTTAAAAATTTGTTGTAGGCCGGGTGCGGTGGCCTACAAAAAATGCCTATAATCCCAGCACGTTGGGAGGCCGAGGTGAGAGGACTGCTTGAGCTCAGGGGTTCGAGACCAGCCTGAGCAATACAGCGAGACCTTGTCTCTACAATAAATCAAAAAATTAGCTGGGTGTGGTAGCGTACGCCTGTAGTCCCAGCTACTTGGAAGGCTGAAGTAGAAGGATCGCCTGAGCCCAGCAGATCAAGGCTGCAGGGGTCGTGAGCGTGCTACCGTACACCAGCCTAGGCAACAAAGAGACTCCAACCTAAAAAAAGAAAAACGAAAAAAAGAAACAGCATGCTATGTCCATAAGGGAAGGAACCATGCCCGGCTTATGGCTAGCACCTAGCACACATTCACAGTAGATGCTCAATAAATATTGGTTGTACAAGGACTAACACAAAGCCTAAAAGTACTCAAGAGGTTCGCTAGTTTCTATCCCTTCCTGAGGGAAGCTAAATTTAGAACACAGGCCTTCTTAGAATAGTCCCTAACTCCTACATTTAAGAATCTCCCAGCCCACCCTCTAGGAAGGGTATGAGATGCCACTGTAGCAACCAGTCTGTGCAGCTCAGAACAGAATGGTACCTGACAGGGAAATGGGTGGGTACCTTCTACCCAGAACCAGAGGATCCTAAGTCAAAGGCTCTTTACCCTCTAGCCTTGGGAGAGAATACACGCCCAGGAATGGCTCTGACACAACTGGCTCTTCCACACACATCCCTCTGTTCACCAAGAGGAAGTGACATGTGGTATGTTGTCCGACTGGCTCAGATAATTCTTAAGCAAAGAGATGGAGGATGGAATTTCAGTCCAGTGGAGGTCTAACGAGCTTGCCCAGAGCTGCTGGGTGTCGACTGCTTTCACATACAACACTGGGCAGCTGGCAAGTCTGGGTCAGGGTGGCCCTCGGGAAAGGCTGGCTGGCAGACCAGGTACCTCTCTCAGACTGCCTTTTGTTTATGGCTAGCAATAGCCCACCTGATCTTAGGACCACTACTCAAAGACAACAGTCAAGCAAAGTGGGCAAGTGGCCAGTCCCTACTTGGAGATGCCTTGGAGGGTGTGTCTAAAGCACTGGAATCCTGTCCTTCCTGTAATCAGCTGAACAAATATTTGCCCCCAAAGAGAATCAAAGCAGGAGGGATAGGAGCGGTCATTCACAAACCAACAGGAACTGTTTAATCAGTTACCCCCCAGGGAGTTCACTTACAGCAAGGCTCCCTAGTCAGCCTTAGCCCAAGAAAGCCCACCTCCTTTATTCCCCCCAGCCCCATCTAGTCATCTGACCTCTATTGACTGGACCCCCCCTTGTCTTTTATAAGAGCTGGCTGAGGGAAAGGGTTGATAAAGATGCAAAGAAATGGGAACTGAGAGAGGGGTGGGTTTCAGGGCAAACTACGGAGATCTCTAGCTCAATGGTAAAGTGAAGTGTCTGCCACACCCCAGGCCCAGCCTACCAACAACTGCATTCTTGACATTCCTGAGGCCATGATGCATGGCCCCTTCCACCTCAGCTCCTTCAATAGATGACTTATTTTCCACAGCCTGTCGATTTTCTGCAGACTCTGGGGGGACAGAATACTTCTCATAAGCCCCATCCTTCCCTGGGAAGGGAGATATAAGCAAGGAAATAATATTGAATTCACTGAAGAGTGAAAACTGCCTGCAGTGACCACTGGTAAAGATGCTCTCACCAGGCTCAGTGATGGGGACAGGAGACTCTCCCTCCCAGGAGATCAGCTCCAAGATTCACAACACTCTGCCTGGCAAACAGAGCGCACCACATTTTTTAGTGAAAGAAACAAAGGCTCAAAAAGGTGCACTGGCCTGTCCAAGGTCACACAGCTAGTAAAGAGATGGGCTGGGCCTTACACCCCACCTCCGAAGTCTGTTACCAAGCCTCAATGTTCCACAGAGCCCCAGGCTGGGTTTTTGCCTTGCCAGCAAACTGAGTGGGTGAAGAGGCCCTGGGGCTTTGGCAGGAAAGTAACAGGCAAAGCAGCTGGAGCTCCCCAACGACTCTAGGCAGTGAGGTGCAAAGTCCTGGGGTTAATGCGTGACACAGCAAGAGCTCACAAACAGGCCAACCACACAGAAAGCTGCCCTTTGAAGGAGATGAACTCAGGGGGCGCAGCATCAACACAACCTACACAGACCACCCTGCCCCCAAATCTGACAATCCTGAGCCATCCAAGCCAGCGGGGACTCCTGCCTCGTCATGTCCTGGTCTGCAAGGAGAGTACCATACATGCAAGCTCCGAAATGAAGGGACCTTGATTTGGGGGAGGAAAGGCCAGGGCAGGGTTGACACCCCTGGGGAAAACGGAGGGGCCTGTGGGTCGCAGTGGCGCATCTCCAGGCATTATTTATCACCTTCTGTGGGGTGAGCCTTCTGGCAGGGTGAGGGGAAGACTGAGCTAACTTCCCACTCGCACAAGTTTGCGGCTGAATGAACACACAGCTGGGTTTTTCTTTACGGGGGAACCTGGAACACAAGTGTGGCAGAGTAGGGTCATGAGAGTGACGAGCAACAGATGCCTGATCTGAGCACTGGGTCATCTATATTTCCAAACAGCTAACCTCTTGTGGCAAAATGAGGCGATCAGGTCTCCTTAACAATCAACATCCCCAACAGTCACCCCACACAACAGACAAGAGATTCAGGGGAAGGGCTAGTGGGGACCTCTCTGACCAGAGGCCAAAGAAAAGGGACCCACAAGGGATTGGTTCTTACCCAGCCGCCGTTGTCCTGGATCCAAGGCTCTAGGTGGTCATTCAGGTAAGTGGCCATCCAAGTTGCGATCCGACTCACCAATACCTGCATCTCCTTGTCTACGCTCTCCACACACAGTGCCCCGCCGAAGGAGAAAAAGGCCACGATGCGACCCCAGTTTACCCCATCCCGGAAGAGTTCGTTCACTACCTGTTCAAAACTCTGATACGCTGTCCCTGGGGTGATGTGGAGCTGGGACGTCAGGTCACTGAATGCCCGCCGGTACCGCAGTTCAAACTCATCGCCTGCCTCCCTCAGCGCTTGCTTCACAGCTGCCATGGGGATCACCTCCCGGGCATCCAAACTGCTGCTGTGGCCAGTGGCTCCATTCACCGCGGGGCTGTCCACCAGGTGCCAGGATGGGTTGCCATTGACGGCACTGGGGGTCTCCATCTCCGACTCAGTCCCTTCTGAGGCCTCAGTCCTGTTCTCTTCCACATCGCTAAACTGACTCCAGCTGTATCCTTTCTGGGAAAGCTTGTAGGAGAGAAAGTCAACCACCAGCTCCCGGTTGCTCTGAGACATTTTTATAATAGGGATGGGCTCAGCCAGTCCATTGTCCAAAACACCTGCTCACTCACTGAGTCTGGCCTCTGCTTAGTGAGTCTCTTCTAAGATCCAAAGACAAGATAAGATTCTGAAGGGAGAGAAAGAGCTTCAGAAAAAAAAAAAAAGAAGCAAGCCATTTACCCTAAACATCCCATGCCCCCTCTAGGTACCACAACTGGTGTCTTTGTGGCTCTTGCGAAGGTCTGGGTCGAGGTTCCAAGAAGACTTTCATGAAGTCAAACGGAAAGCACCGTGAGCTCTGAATCTCCCACCAGCCTTTCTCCCCAGCCACCCCCCTTCTCCGAAATGCCTTCCTCGGAAAGTCGCCCCCCTGGGCAATCCCCCCCACTGCCCGCACCACCTACATTCAAATCCGCCTCGGGCGACGGCAGGCAGGTGCAGCCCCCGGAAGATCTTTTGTATCCTAGGTCGGGAGAGGAGGCGGCGGCCGGGACGCCGGTAACTCAGCCGGCTTCGCGGCGGCTGGCAGAGAAAACAGCTGCGGCCGGAGGGATCATGCGACCCGGCAGGCTGGGAGCCCAGAAGGCGACACGGGAATTGCGAAGCTCAGGAACCGGCCCCCTCGCTCGCTTCCTCCTCCATCGCCGGATCGAGGGCGGCCGCTCCGCAGCCGCGGCCTCCTGCCACCGGGAGCCCAGCCCCCTCGCTCTGCACGCCCCTTGGCTCTCCGCCTCCTACTGGGAGCCAGGAGAACTCTCCCGGAGGCGGCTGGTGGAGCTAGTTTTTTTTTTTTTTTTAATTTAAGTACCAGCCCAGGGCGAGGCTTCCGAAACCCCAAAGGGACTTCTCGACGGGGTTCAGGGTTCCGACGAGGGGCGCAGGGAGAGGGAAACCGCCTCGGGTCTGCGATCGGACTTCGGGAAGGCCACCTCGGGGCCCTTCCGGGAGGCTGAAGGCCGGAGACCCCCCACGAGCGCCGCTGGTTTTCTCTGAATCCCCCAAAGGCCCCGGACGTGGCGGGGGGGGACCGCCGGGTCCTCCATTCCCCGCCCGGACACAATGGCCGCCGGCGCCCTGCACAAAGACGGGGTGAGGGTGAGGCGCCGGGCCTCTCTCCTTGGCCAGGAAGAGGGGCGACGCCCGCTCGAGGCCCCCCGCGGCCGAGACCGCGCTTTCCTGGGGCAGGCCCAAGGCGGCTGCCCGGCGCCCCCGGGAGGGCTCAGGGGCCGGAGGCTGCGCCTCTCCGGAGCCCAGGGTGGGCGGGCTGCGGCCTCGCGGCTTCTCACGCTCGCTAGGCCGGGTACCCGCGGAGCCACCGCCCCGTTGCTAGGCGACCGCCCTCCCTCTGGGGCGCCCCCTAGACCTTATGGGAGGAGGGGTCTCGCCCCCGGCGGCCCGCCCAAGCACGGCCAATCAGCGGGCGCGGTCGGCACGGAAGCGCGACGGCGAAAGCTCCCATTGGGCACAGCGGCTGTCACGCACAGGGGAGGCGGCGCTCTCACCTGCGAGCCCCGCGAGCCGTGGGGGGCCACATCCCCCTTCATCGGCCCGGTCGCTTCCAGACGCGGGAGCTCTTCGCGGCCGAGTTCCGCGCCGCGGACCCAGGCCGGCCTACCTGGCTGGCTGCTCTTGCCGTCTCTTCCGAACAAGCCGGCCTCAGTTTCCCCTGAAGAGACCGGGGGAACTTGCAAGCCCAGTCACTTCCGGTGCCGCGGCGACGCGCGCGAGCCCGAGACGCAAAGGGAGTGCGCGCCTTAAGTGACTGACATCAGGGCCGGGGCGAGGCCGTCCCCTAGCGGTGGATTTGGGAAACCCGGAGACGCGAAGACAGCATTCACGTTCACATTCACATTCATGCAGTCAGTCAACCGTCAATTTCATCCACCCGCCAGTTTATATGTAGAAAAAGTGGCGTGTTGTGTGTGACAGGAGGTTGGAAATTGACCATGGAAATGAGTTGGACTTGATTCTAAACATTAAACGATTATGTTTGCTTTCTTGGTTAAAAATAGATATTCAGGGACAATGAGTCTTAAAAATATACCAAGGCCAGGCACGGTGGCTCATGCCTACAATCCCAGCACTTTGGGAGGCCGAGGTGAGAGGATTGCCTGAGCCCACGGGTTCGAGACCAGCTTGGGCAATTTGGCAAGACTTCATCTCTACAATAAATCAAAAAATTAGCTGGGTGTGGTGGCGCATGCCTGTAGCTCCAGCTACTTGGAAGACTGAGGTGGAAGGATCACCTGAGCCCAGCAGGTTGAGGCTGTGGTGGCCGTGAGCATACCACTGCATTTCAGCCTGGGCGACAGAGACTCCAACTTCAAACAAAACAAAAAAACAACAGCAGCAACAACAACAAAAAACGAAGAGCATGGCATGAAAATCAAGTCTCCGACCGGGTGTGGTGGCTCACGCCTGTAATCCCAGCACTTTGGGAGGCAGAGAGGAGAGGATTGCCTGAGTCCAGGGGTTTGAGGTCAGACTGGGCAACTTGGCAAGACCTTGTCTTCACAATAAATAAAATAATTAGCCGGGCATGGTAGCACACACCTGTGATTTCAGCTACTTGGAATGCTGACAGAAGAATCACCTGAGTACCTGAGCCCAGTAAGTAGAGGCTGTGGTAGCTGTGAGCAAGCCACTGCACTCCAGCTTGGGCAACAGAGTGAGGCTCTGACTCAAAAAGAAAAGAAAAGAAAGAAATGGAAGAAAATCAAACCTCCTCCACCTTGCTTTCCAGTTCCCATTCCTTGCCCCCACACCTCCAGGTTCTCATTCCTAACCCTTTTCCTGTGTAGCCTTTCAGAGATGGTCGCTGCATACAAAAGCATATTTGTATGTATAAATGTTTCATGCAATAAGCTGATGCTAAACCCTTCTACACCTTGCTTTTTCACTAAGCTCAATATTTTATTTTATTTTTTGAGTTGGAGTCTCACTCTGTCTCCCAGGCTGGAGTGCAGTGGAACACTCAAGGCCACCGCAGCCTCGACCTGTTGGGCTCAGGCAATCCTGCCTCAGCCTACCAAGTAGCTGGAACTACAAGCATGAGCCACCACACTCGGCTAATTTTTTTATTTATTGTAGAGATGAGGTTTCGTCAAGTTGTCCAGGCGGGTCTCGAACCTGCGGGCTCAAGCAATCCACTCACCTCAGCCTCCCAAAGGCGCGGGATTACAGGCTGAGCCACTGAGCCCGGCTGTGATCAAACTTTTTATCTGGTCGGGCACAGTGGCTCAAGTGAATAATCCCAGCACTTTGGGAGGCCGAGGTGAGAGGATTGCCTGAGGCTGCGGATTCAAGATCAGTCTGGGCAACATGGCAAGACAAATAAAAAAATTAGCTGAATGTGGTAGTGTGCGCCTGTAGTTCGGCTACTTGGAAGGCTGAGGTGGAAAGATTGCCTGAGCCCAGCAGGTTGACGCTGTAGTGGCCGGGAGCGTGCCACTGCCCTTCAGTTTGGGTGAGAGAGTGAGACTCCAACTCAAAAAAAAAAAACCCAGCCGGGCTCGGTGGCTCAGCCTGTAATCCCGCGCCTTTGGGGGGCTGAGGTGAGTGGATTGCCTGAGCCCGTGGCTTCGAGACCCGCCTGGGCAGCGAGACCTCATCTCTACCATAAATAAGAAAATCAGCCGGGCGTGGTAGTGCATGCCTGTAATTCCGGCTACTTGGAAGGCTGAGGCGGCAGGATCTCCGGAGCCCAGCAGGTTGAGCCTGCGGTGGCCGGGAGCGGCCACTGCACTCCAGTGTGGGCGACAGAGTGAGACTCCCACTCTAAAAAAAAAAAAAAAAAAACCCCAAAACTTTTTATCCTTGCCAACTATATCGGTAAAAACCACAGGCACTTCATTTTGCATTTATTCTTATCATGAATGAAGTCGAGCCACTTATTTCCTAGTCTTTTTAGGGGGGTGGATTCTGTTTTGGTGAATGCTCTGTTCATATTATTTCCCCTTTTTAGTTAGTCTTTCTGTTTAACTTTTTCTCATTATTTATAAAAGTTTTAAATCCTTTATTTCTACATATGCATTGTATTTGTATTATTATTTATTTCAATGGAAAGATTTTTATTTTGGAGTTTTTATTTTTATTTTTTGAGTTCGTGTCTCTGTCACCCAGACTGGAGTGCAGTGGCATTTTCATGGCCACCACAGCCTCAACCTGCTGGATTCAGGCAGTCTTTCCTCCTCAGCCTTCCAAGTAGCTGGAACAACAGGTGCGCGCCACCACACACAGTTAATTTTTTGATTTATTGTAGAGACGAGGTCTCACCAAGTTGACCAGGTTGGTCTCAAACCCGTGGATTCTCAGGCAATCCTCTCCCCTCCACCTCCCAAAGTGCTGGGATTACAGGAGTGAGCCACTGAACCCGGCTTGGATGTATTTTTTAAATTAATTAATTAAAAAAAAAAAATAAGGAACCCTTCCCGAATTTTATTTTTTGAGACATGGTCTCATTCTGTCAGTCAGGCTGGAGTGCAGTGCACAATCATGACTCACTGCAGCCTCAAACTCCTGGGTTCAAGCAATCTTCCCATATCAGCCTTCTGAGAAACTGAGTTTCCTGAGTAGCTGGGACTGCAGACATGCACCACTATGCCTGGCTAATTTATTATTGTTATTGTTTTGTAGAGATGAAGGCCTCTCTATGTTGCTTAGGCTGGTCTGGAACTCCTGGACTCAAACAATCCTCCTACCTCAGCCTCCCAAAGTGCTGGGATTACAGAAGTGGCCACCATGCCTGGCCAATTTTGTACGTATTTTAATTTATCAGTCGTTTCCTTTGTGGCCTCTATTTTCTACATCACTTAGAAAATCCTTCCCCAGCCGGGTTCGGTGGCTCAGCCTTTAATCCCATGCTTTGGGAGGCTGAGGTGAGTGGATTGCCTGAGCCCGCAGGTTCGACACCCCCGTGGGCAACTTGGCATGACTTCATCTCTACAATAAATAAAAAATCAGCCAGGCGTGGTAGTGCGCGCCTGTAGTTCCAGCTACTTGGAAGGCTGAGGCGGAAGGATCGCCGGAGCCCAGCAGGTCGAGGCTGCGGTGACCGGGAGCGTGCCACTGCGCTCCAGTCAGGGCGACGGAGTGAGACTCCAACTCAAACAAACAAACAAAACAAACTTGCAGACCGTGTGCGGTGGCTCAAGCCTGTAATCCCAGCACTTTGGGAGGCTGAGGCAAAAGGATTGCCTGAGCCTAGGTGTTCAAGACCAGCCTGGGCAACTTGGCGAGACCTCGTCTCTACAATAAATCAAATTAGCCGGGTGTGGTAGCGCAAACCTGTAGTTCCAGCTACTTGGAAGACTGAGGCAGAAGGATCGTCTGAGCCCAGCAGGTAGAGGCTGCAGTGGCCACGAGCATACCACTGCACTCCAGCTTGAGTGATGGAGTGAGACTCTAACACAAAAAAGAAAAAAAAAAAAAGAAAATCCTTCCCCAGTTAATTGTTATGAAAACAATTTTCTTTATTTTCTTCTAGTTTGTGCACAGTTTTGTATTTTGCATTTAAATCCTCGTTATTCTATAAATTCACTTTGGTGTAAGGTGTGAGGTAGGAATTCAAAAATTTGTTTCCAAGTAACTACCCAGTTATTCCCATATATTATTTTTCCTCAATGATTTAAAATATCAAGCCAGGCTCGGTGGCTCAGCCTGTAATCCCAGCACTTTGGGAGGCTGAGGTGAGTGGATTGCCTGAGCCCGCGGGTTCGAGACCCACCTGGGCAACTTGGCAAGACCTCATCTCTATAATAAATCAAAAAATTAGCCGGGCGTGGTAGCGCCCACCTGTAGTTCCAGCTACTTGGAAGGCTGAGGCGGAAGGATCGCCGGAGCCCAGCAGGTCGAGGCTGCGGTGGCCGGGAGCAGCCACTGCACTCCAGTCTGGGCGACAGAGTAAGACTCCAACTCAAA
>NW_007097651.1:127774-129682 GCF_000164805.1 Carlito syrichta
CTCAAAAAAAAAAAAAAAAAAGTCTCTATTGTCAGTAACTACTTTTCCAAGAATATCTGATCAATTTTTGAACTTTCTATTCTCTTCCATGGGAGGGTTATTTATTTATTTATTTATTAAGTTGGAGTCTCACTCTGTTGCCCAGGCTGGAGTGCAGTGGCACACTCACGGCCACAGCAGCCTCGGTTTGCTGGGTTCAGGCAATCCTTCCCCTTCAGCCTTCCAAGTAGCTGTAACTATAGGTGTGTGCCACAATGGCTGGCAATATTTTTGATTTATTATAGAAATAAGGTCTTGTCATTTTGCTTAGACTGGTCTCGAACCCGTGGGCTCAGGCAATCCTCTCGCCTCCCCCTGCCAAAGTGCTGCGATTATAGGTATGAGCAACTGCACGGGATCATGGGAGGTTTTTAAACTGGAGCAGAGCATCATCTGATTTACATTTCTTAAACCTGTGATGTCGAAATTGGTTCAGTGTGAAAAGCATCATTACGGAGGTTCAAGTGTGCTTTGGGAACCAAACACAGAGCAGATAAACTCTGTCCAGAGACATGGGTGCTATTGAACTGGCCCTAAAAAAGAGGTTAGAATTTTGCCCAGGAGGTAAAGGAGGTAAGAGGAATTCAGGCAGAAGGTGTTGCCTGTACAAAGGCCTGGCTACTCGGCATGAAAGCCCATGGCATGTCCTGACAAGAAATTGAGATGGTTGAGAAGGGAGTGGCAGAGAGGAGACGGAAAGTAAATGTGTGTTCATGCGTGCAGCCCATCAAGTATGCACAAGAAGAGACAGCCAGGCTTTTCAAACCAGAAAATATGAAGAGATTGATATTTTGGAAAGATGAATACAATATTTTGGGAAAGGAATTTTGCAATATTATCAAGAGCCTTAAAAATGGCTCTGGAGGCTGGGCAGAGTAGCTCATGCCTATAACCCATGCACTTTGGGAGGCCAAGGTGAGAAGACTGCCTGAGCCCAGGGGTTCGAGACCAGCCTGGGCAACTTGGTAAGATCTCATTTCTACAACAAATAAAAAAATTAGCCGAGTGTCATGATGCATGCCTTGAAAGGCTGAGTCGGAAGGATCACCTGAACCCAGCAGTTTGAGGCTGCGGTGACCTTGAGTGTGCCACTGCACTCCAACCTGGATGACAGAGTGAGACTGCGACTCAAAAAAAAAAAAAAAAGATAGAAAAAGAAAAAAAAATTTTTAAAAGAAAAATGCACACACATATAAATACAAAAAGAAAAGATAAAAAAAAACAAACACCCCCCCACCCACTCACACACACAAAAGAAAAGAAAAAAGAAAAAGCTGGGCTCGGTGGCTCAGCCTGTAATCCCGAGCCTTTGGGAGGCGGAGGTAAGTGGATTGCCTGAGCCCACGAGTTCCAGACCCACCTGGGCAGGCGAGACCTCATCTCTACAATAAATCAAAAAATCAGCCGGGCGCGCCTGTAGTTCCAGCTACTTGGAAGGCTGAGGCGGAAGGATTGCCGGAGCCCAGCAGGTCGAGGATGCGGTGGCCGGGAGCGTCCACTGCACTCCAGTCTGGGCGACAGGGTGAGACTCCAACTCAAAAAAAAAAAAGAAACGAGAAAAAAAAATGGCTCTGGAAAGTTAATTGAACAACAATCTTTGATTGGAATCTAATGTAAAGAGAAGAAAGGCCAGTGTGGTGACGCATGCCTGTAATCCCACCACTTTGGAGGCTGAGGTGGGAGAATTACTTGAGGTCAGGAGTTGGAGCACAGCCTGGGCAACATAACGAGACCTTGTCTCTACAAAACATTTTTTAAAAACTTAGCCAGCTCTCTCTTGGTCTCTCTTTCTCTCTCTCTCTGTTGCTCTCTCCCTCTCTGCAGCTCTCTCCCCGCCTCTCTCCTACTTCCTCTCTCTCTCTTACTCTC
>NW_007097651.1:129702-131082 GCF_000164805.1 Carlito syrichta
GCTGGGCTCCAGCAATCCTCCCGCCTCAGCCTTCCAAGTAGCTGGAACTACAGGCGTGCGCTACCACACCTGGCTAATTTATTTTTTTATTTTTTTATTTTTTGAGTTGGAGTCTCACTCTGTCGCCCAGACTGGAGTGCAGTGGCCGCTCGCGACCATCACAGCCTCAACCTGCTGGGCTCCGGCGATCCTTCCTCCTCAGCCTTCCAAGTAGCCGGAATTACAGGCATGCGCTACCACGCCCGGCTGATTTTTTGATTTATTGTAGAGATGAGGTCTCGCTGCCCAGGCGGGTCTCGAACCCACGGGCTCAGGCAATCCACTCACCTCAGCCTCCCAAAGGCACGGGATTAGGGCTGAGCCACCAAACCCAGCTATTTTTTTTTTATTTATTGTAGAGATGAGGTCTCGCCAAGTTGCCCAGGCGGGTCTTGAACCCACGGGCTCAGGCAATCCACTCATCTCAGCCTCCCAAGGCGCAAGATTACAGGCTGAGCCACCGAGCCCAGCTAAGAAAGATTTTTATAACACAGAAAAAAATTAAAGATGAGACATTCAATAAATAGGGTGGTGGCTTATATGAGTAAAATTCACACATTAAAATTGTATCTGAGTAATATTTAATGATGTGGAAAAATGCTCAAAACGTTACATTTTCTGGGAAAAAGTTACAAAACTTAATATACTGAGAATTTTTATAATTTGTAAAAAATGAACATTACATGCAAATGTGGTAGAAAGAATTATACCAAAATGCACAAACATGGTTTAATAATTATAGGATAGTGGGATTATGGCAGAGTTAATATTATTATTTATACTTTTTAGCATTGTCTACACATGACTTCATATTATTTATTTATTTATTTTGAGTTGCATTCTCACTGTCACCCAGGCTGGAGTGCAGTGGCATGCTCACGGCCACCGCAGTCTCAACCTGTTGGACTCAGGCGATCCTTCCACCTCAGACTTCCACGTAGTCGGAAATACAGACATGCACCTCCATGCCTGGCTAATTTTTTATTTATTGTAGAGACGAGGTCTCACCATGTTGCCCAGGCTGGTCTGGAACTCCTTTAATAAATCTCTTGGTCCTGGCCGGGTGTGGAGTCATTACTGGCCCTGAACTTAAAAAATAAATAAATAAATAAATAAATAAAAACTTAGCCAGGTATGGTGGTGCACTTGTGTAGTCCTGGCTTCTTGGGAGGCTGAGGGAGAAGGACTGCTTGAACCTGGTGTTTGAGGCTGCAGTGAGCTATGATTATACCATTGCACTCCAGTCTGGGCAACAGAGTGAGACCTGGTCTCTCAAATAAATAAATAAATAAAGTTTTTTTTTTTTTGAGTTGGAGTCTCACTCTGTCACCCAGACTGGAG
>NW_007097651.1:131102-131866 GCF_000164805.1 Carlito syrichta
CCTTCCGCCTCAGCCTTCCGAGTAGCTGCAACTACAGGCGTGCGCTACCACGCCCGGCTAATTTTTGATTTATTGTAGAGATGAGGTCTCGCCGAGTTACCCAGGTGGGTCTCGGGGGCTCAGGCAATCCATTCACCTCAGCCTCCCAAAGCGCGGGATTACAGCCTGAGCCACCAAGCCCGGCTATTTATTTATTTTTGAGTCGGAGTCTCACTCTATCACCCAGGCTGGAGTGCAGTGGCACACTCACAGCAATGCCAGCATCGACCTGCTGGGCTCTCTGATCCTTGCACCTCAGACTTCCAAGTATCTGGGACAACAGGCGCACACTACCACACCCGATTAATTTTTGATTTATTATAGAGATGAGGGCTCGCCAAGTTGCCGGTTGGGTTTCAAACCCATGGGCTCAGGCAATCCACTTGCCTCAGCCTCCCAAAGTGCTGGGATTACAGGCTGAGCCACCAAGATCGGGTTTCACTGAAGTTTTAATTTGCATTTTTCCTTAGTTACTAAGGTTGAGTATCTTTTCTGGTTACTGGCGACTCTGTTTCTGCCTCTCTTCAGCATCAATGCCAGGGTTTCCACTTTTGTCTTTATTATATTAATTTTCCAACCTTTTTCTATATACTGTATATAGGCACATCCTGTAGCTCCAGCTACTTGGAAGGCTGAGGTGGAAGGATTGCCGGAGCCCAGCAGGTAGACGCTGGGGTGGCCGTGAGCATGCCACTGCACTCCAGCCTGGGTGACGGAGTGAGACT
>NW_007097651.1:131886-140521 GCF_000164805.1 Carlito syrichta
AAAAAAAAAAAAAAAAAAAAAAAAAGAATATAATACAATGAGGAAATATGCAGATTTAGCTACACATAACATGAAAGAATCTCAGAAACATGTGGAAAAGAATTGCAAAAGAATAATGCAGTATAATTCTTACATACTTCTGGGGCTCAGTGGCTCAGCCTGTAATCCTGTGCTTTGGGAGGTCGAGGTGAGTGGGTTGCCTGAGCCCGCAGGTTCGAGACCCACCTGGGCAACTTGATGAGACCTCATCTCTACAATAAATCAAAAAAATTAGTCGGGCGTGGTAGCGCGTGCCTATAGTTCCAGCTACTTGGAAGGCTGAGGCGGAAGGATCGCCGGAGCCCAGCAGGTCGAGGCTGTGGTGGCTGGGAGCGGCCACTGCACTCCAGTCTGGGCGACAGATTGAGACTCCAACTAAAAAAAAAAAAAAAATTTTTTTTTCTTTAAAAATTTTTTTTTGGGTAAAGATGGGGTCTTGCTAGGTTGCACAAGTTGGTCTCAAATTCCTGGTCTCAAGCAATCCTCCTACCTCGGCCTCCCAAAGTACTAGGATTACAGACATCCTAAAATCAATTTTTAAAAGACTAGTAGGAAATACACTAGAATGCTAATAGCAGACATGTTGCAACTAAAGAGACAATCCCCAATCTTTTTGGCATTAGGGACCGGTTTCAGGATGATTCAAGTGCATAACATTTATTGTACACTTTATTTCTATTATTATTACATTGTAATATATAATGAAATAATTATACAACTCACCATTAAAAAAAAAAAAAGACTGGGCGTGATGGCTCACACTTGTAATCCCAGCACTTTGGGAGGTGGAGGCGAGAGGATTGACTGAGCTCTGGAGTTCAAGACCAACCTGGGCAACTTGGCGAGACCTCGTCTCTACAATAAATCAAAAAATTAGCTGGACATGGTGGCCTACGCCTATAGTTCCAGCTACTTGGAAAGCTGAGGCGGAAGGATCTCCTGAGCCCAGGGTCGAGGCCACTGCATGTCAGGTTAGGTGACAGAGAGAGACTCCAACTCAAAAAAAGAAAAAAAGAGGCACAGATGGAAGTGATAAATAAAACAACGAGCAGGCCAAATGAGTGTCGGATTCAGACTTCAAGCCTGCCACCAGATGAAGCTATACAACTGAAGTACATCACCTCACTTACTGCTCACTGACAAGGTTTTGATATGAGTCTGCAAGCAATTGATGTATTATAATCTCTGTGTGGTCAAACCTCACTGCTAATGTTAATCTGTATTTGCAGCCGCTCCCCAGCACTAGCTTAACCGCCTCAGAAGCACCTAAGACCATCAGGCATTAGATTGTTACCAGTCTGTGGCTCAGGGCCTGGGGACCCCTGCATTAAAGGATATAATTATTTTTTCTTTATTTGTTATTTCACGTATTTTCCAAACATTAAAAATAAGAAAACATTACTTTTTTTTTTTTTTTGAGTTGGAGTCTCACTCTGCTGCCCAGGTTGCTGTGCAATGGCACGCTCACAGCCACCACAGCCTGGACCTACTGGGCTCAGGTGATCCTTCCGCTTCAGCCTTCCAAGTAGCTGGACTTACAGGCATGTGCCACCACACCTGGCTAATTTTTTAATTTATTGTAGAGATGAGTCTTGCCAAGTTGCCCAGGTTGGTCTTGAACCCGTGGGCTCAGGCAATCCTCTCACCTTGGCCACCCAAAGTGCTGGGATTATAGGCATGAGCCACCGTGCCAAGACTGAAAGCATTACTTTTTAAACAAGAAATTTAAAAATAGTAATACAAACCCACACATATATAAATATATAAAAATACGTGTGTGTGTGTGTGTGTGTGTGTGTGTGTGTGTGTGTGTGTGTAAAAACAGCTATATGAGGGGTTTGTGTTTCTGTTAAAAGGTTTCTAAAAGATAGCACTCATTTTTTTTTTTGAGCCAGTCTCACTGTCATCCAGGTTGGAGTGCAGTGGCATGTTCATTGCTACCGCAGCCTTGACTTGCTGAACTCAAGTGGTCCTTCCACCTCAGCCTTCCAAGTAGTTGGATCTATAGGCACATGCCATTATGTTGGCTAATCTTTTGATTTACCATAGAGATGAGGTCTCACCAGTTTGCCCAGGCTGGGCAAACACCTGGGCTCAGGCAATCCTCTTGTCTCGGCCTTCCAAATTGCTGGGATTATAGATGTGAGCCAACTGCCAGGCCAGGTGATCTCATTATGCAGATAAAGTCTCTCTGGTTTAAAAAAAAATAGTTGTTTTGGAGCAGCCTCAGAAGAATGCAAAATAGCCTGTCTGGGTGTACTGATTACTTTTAATCTCCTCTCTAGTGATTAATCTTCCCTGGTTGTTTGATGAGACTCTAAGGAGTATTTTTTTTCTTTCTTTTTTTTTTGAGTCAGAGTCTCACTTTGTCATTCAGGCTGTAGTGCAGTGGCATGCTCACAGCCATCACAGCCTTGACTTGCTGGGCTCAGGTAATCCTTTGGCCTCACCCTTCCAAGTAGCTGGAACCACAGGTGTACGCTACTACACTGGCTAATTATTTACTTATTGTAGATATAAGGTCTCACCAAGTTGCCCAGGCTGGTCTCAAACCCCTGGTCTCAGGCAATCCTCTCGCCTTGACCTCCCAAAGTGTTGGGATTACAGGCATTAGCCTCCGGGTCTGTCCTAAGGAGGCTTTTCAAGATAATACACTATTGGTGCTGGGCGTGGTGGTTTAAGACTGAAATCTCAGCATGAAGTGAAAGGATCTCTTGAGCCCAGGAGTTTGAGACCAGCCTGGGCAACAAAGGGAGACCTTGTCTCTACAGAAAATAAAAAAAAAAGTAGACAGCATGGTGGTACGTGCCTATAGTCCCAGCTACGCAGGAGGCTGAAGCAGAAGGATCACCTGAGCCCAGCAGGTCAAGGCTGTAGTGGTCATGAGCACGCCACTGCACTCCAGCCTGGGCGACAGAGTGAGACTCTGACTCAAAAAATAATAATAATTTTTTAAAAATTGGAAGAACTTCCCTTAGTCAGCTAAGAGAACTAGGGAACTTTCTTGACAGTCCTTCTCTGTACTTCAGAAGGGAAAAGTAGGGACCTGGAGCAGAAGGTCAGAGAGAGACCCTGTTTCTGAGGCTTTTTTGGGTTTGTCTCATTCTGTTGCCTAGGCTGGAGGACAGTGGCATACTGATGGCTACCTCAGCTTCGACCTGCTGGGCTCAGGCAATCCTTTCACCTCAAACTTCCAAGTAGATGGGACTAATTACAGTCATTCACACCACGACTGGCTATTTTATTTTATTTTATTTTTTATAGAGGCGTCTTGTCAAGTTGCCCAGGAGGGTCTCAAAACCCTGGACTCAGCCAATCCCCTCACCTACACCTCCCAATGTGCTGGTATAACAGGTGTGAGCCACCATGCCTGACCTATGAGGCTTATTTTTGAGACCTTTCAATCTCCTTTGCTCAAAGCACTCAGCATGCCAAAGCATCCTATTTTGGGGTACCATTTTCTAAGTCCCAACACTTGGTTGGATGAAAGACTGGAAAATAGAACAGTCCCTCTTCCCCTGGGAATTCTTTTGACAGTTGTCACCGGTGACTTATACCTGTTACCTCCAGGGGAGTGTCTTGGGTGGTTGAGGTCATTTTGTCTGGAGGTGTCTGGGGAGTTATGTCATCACACAAAGCCAATGACCTGAAATAGAGGCCTGTTCTTCCTGAAATAGAGGCCTCCACTGAGCTGGAAGGCAGGTCCAGATATCTGGCCTGATGACCACCAGTTAGGTGGGGGAGGGACATAGAGAAGGATCAGATTTGAAAGGGACCAGGGAAGAGGTTGGTTCTTTCTCACTTTTTTTTTTTTAAATCGGAGTCTCACTCTGTTGCCCAGGTTGGACTGTGGTGGTACACTCATGGCCACCACAGCCTCTACTTGTTTGGCTCAGGCGATCCTTCCGCCTCAACCTTCCAGGTAGCAGGAACTACAGGCATAAACCACCATGCCCTGCTAATTTTTAAAATTTACTGTAGAGACGTGGCTTCGCTGAGTTGCCCAGGCTGGCCTCAAACTCTTGGGCTCAGGCAATCCTCTCGCCTCCACCTCCGAAAATGCTGGGATTATAGGCGTGAGTCACTGTGCCAGACTGGAACATTCTTTTTTAAAAAGTACTTAAAATTAGGCTCAAATTAATGATCCTTTCTGTCTACAAGTTGTGTTTAACTCCTCTTAGTATCCCAAGCTTGTTAGTTTGTTATGAATTCTTCCATAATTTTCTCTCAGCCAGAGCCCAGCTGATCATTGCTGGGATGGCCATGAACTTGCCACTGCACTCCACCTTGAGCGACAGAGTGAGACTCCAACTCTAAAAACAAAACAAGCAAAAAGCAAAAACGAAAACATAATTTGCTCTCTACAAAGCCAGCTGTGTGTGGGAGAGACAGTGCAGGGCAACCATTAAAGGACTATTTCTGAAGCAGGGCTTCCTGGGTTCAAATCCTAACTCTGTCACACAAAAACTGTGACCTTGGAGAAGTTATCTAATCTTTCTGAGCCTCAGTTTCCATAATCTGTAAAATGAGTATGGTAGCATCACCTACCTCAGAGGATTATTGTTAGTACAAAATGAGTTAATACATGTGATATACATCCAGTAGTGGCTGACGTGTGGTAAATACTAGCTGTTATTACTTAAACATACCCATGGGAAAAATGAAGTATTATTTTGTGTATTTTTTTTTTTTTGAGTCGGAGTCTCACTCTATCTCCTAGGCTGGAATGCACGCTCATGGCCACCGCAGCCTCGACCTACTGGGCTGAGGTGATCCTTCTGCCTTAGCCTTCCAAGTAGCTGGAACCACAGGCATGTGCCACCATGCCTAGCTAATTTTTTTGGTTTATTGTAGAGACAAGGCCTTGCCATGTTGCTCAGGCTGGTCTTGAACCTCTGAGCTCAGGCAATCTTCTTGCTTCTGCCTCCCAAATGCTGAGATTACAGGCTTGAGCCACTGCACCCAGCTCATTTTGCATATTTAAAAAGTCATAATGACCGGACACGGAGGCTCAAGCCTGTAATCCCAGCACTTTGGGAGGTGGAGGCAAGAGGACTGCCTGAGTCCAGGGTTTGAGACCAGTGTGGACAACTTGGCAAGACTGCATCTCTACAATAAATCAAAAAATTGGCCAGGTGTGGTGGCACACACCTGTAGTTCCAGCGACTTGAAAGGCTGAGGTGAGCCGGGCTCGGTGACTTAGCCTGTAATCCCGTGCCTTGGGAGGCTGAGGTGAGTGAATTGCCTAAGCCCACGGGTCCGAGACCTGCCTGGGCAACTTGGCGAGACCTCATTTCTACAATAAATAAAAAATCAGCCGGGCGTGGCAGCGCACACCTGTACTTCCAGCTACTTGGAAGGCTGAGGTGGAAGGATCGCCGGAGCCCAGCAGGTCGAGGCTGCGGTGGCCAGGAGCAGCTACTGCACTCCAGTCTGGGCGACAGACTGAGACTCCAACTCAAAAAAAAAAAAGAAAGGCTGAGGTGGAAGCATCACCCTGAGCCCAGCAGGTCGAAGCTGTGGTAGCCGTGAGCATGCCACTGCCCTTCAGCCTGGGTGGCAGAGTGAGATTCTTGAGACTCTGACTAAAATTAATAATAATAAAATAAAGAAGTCATAATGCCCTAATGCAGTGGTCACATCTGTAATCCCAGCAATTACTGAGGCTGAGGGAGACAGTTGCTTGCTTGAGTCCAGGCATTTGAAACCAGCCTAGGCAACATAATAAGACCTTGTCTTTACAAAAAATTTAAAAAATTAGCCAGCGTGGTGATGCGCACCTACAGTCCAACATTCGGGAGGCTGAGGCAAAAGGATTGTTTGAGCCTAGGAAGTCAAGGCTGCAGTGAGCCATAGTCACACCTCTGAACTCCAGTCTGGGTGGCAGAGTGAGACCCTGATACCTCCCTCTCAGTCCTGATCCATGGATGTCTTTTTTTTTTAAAGCCAGCTCGAAGGAAACATCATGGAAGTCTCTTTAAGTGTTGCTTAGTATTCCAATTTATAGGCAGCTTATTGACACGTTCCTCTATTTATAAAAATTTAGGTAGCTTTTTTTCCTCGCTGACTGCCTAAGGATCAACTGCAATCATGAACGACACAGTAACTATCCGGACCAGGAAATTCATGACCAACTATTTGCTTCAGTGAAAACAAATAATCATCGATGTCCTTCACCCCAGGAGGGCAACAGTATCTAAGACAGAAATTCAGAAAAAACTAGCCAAAATGTATAAGACAACACTGGATTCAGTGTATTTGGATTCAGAACTCATTTTGGTGGTGGTGAGACAACTGGCTTTGGGATGATTTACGACTCCTTGGATTATGCAAAGAAAAATAGACTTGCAAGACATGGTCTGTATGAGAAGAAAAAGACCTCAAGGAAGCAGCAAAAGGAATGCAAGAACAGAATGAAGAAAGTCAAGGGGATTGCAAAGGCTGGTATTGGTGCTGGCAAGAAGGCAAAGGACTAAAGATGATGTAGTGACAATATCCGTGGCCACTGTGTGGATTATCCATGACTAGGTTAATAAACTAAAAACTTTTCATGTGAGGCCGGGCACAGTGACTCATGCCTATAATCCCAGCATTTTGGGAGGCCAATGTGAGAGGATTGCCTGAGCCTGTGGGTTCGAGACCAGCCTGGGCAACTTGGCCAGACCTCATCCCTACAATAAATAAAAAATCAGCTGGGCGTGTTGGTGCATCCCTGTAGTTCCAGCTACTTGAAAAGTTGAAGCGGAAGGAGGTGGCCGTGAGCATGCCACTATACTCCAGCCTGGGTGACAGAGTGAGACTCCGACTCAAAAAAAAAAACTCTTCATGTGAAAAAAGAAATTTAGGTAACTTCCAATTTTTCACAATAACAATGCAACAGAGGCCGGGCGCAGTGGCCTCATGCCTATAATCTCAGCACTTTGGGAGGCTGAAGTGAGAAGATTGCCTGAGCTCACAGGTTTGAGAACAGTCTGGGCAACTTGGTGAGACCTCATCTCTATAATAAGTCAAAAAATTAGCCGGGCATGGTGGCACATACCTGTAGTTCCAGCTACTTGGAAGGCTGAGATGGAAGTATCGCCTGAGCCCAGCAAGTCGAGGCTGTGGTGGCTATGAGTGACGGAGTGAGACTCTGAATCAAAAAAAAAAAAAATACAATGCAACAGATTACGAATTGATTTCCCTACTTCTGCTCAGTCCTCCCCCCTCAGTGATGGCTGAAATTGAGGATGGAGAGGACCAGGTATGTCTGTGCTCCCTTCCAGCTCTAAAAGTCCACTGTAGTCTCTCATTCACAGAGAATGGGAACTTGAGGCTCAGCCTAGAAAATGATGGACGCAGAAAGAATGACAGGGGAGGAATCCCTTGGGCCAGGCTTACCTCCTGCTAATTTGGAAGGACATGGGAAGTTCTTGCACACATCCTGGCCTCCTGGCATCACCTCATTCAGTCAGTCAGTCAGTCACCGAGCGTCTTCTTACTAGTAGGTCCTGGACACAAGCTCTCATGCCCCTTCCCTCCTAATATAAAGCAGCTGTCCCCACTCTGACCTGAGCCTGTCTGCTTCCAGGCCCCACATGGTCCTGGTGGTGGGGGATGTGTGTGCTGAGAGTGGGACAGCCACAGCCCGGGCAGCCCTGTGCCCTCCCTGTTCCCACTATCTCTGTCCAGTCTGGCCTTCCCACTCATGTTGCCGGTCACACTTCGGAGACTGCCAAGCAAATGGTTTTGCATTTATCACCTCCTAGTATACTCAACATTTACTTAGCTTGGTTAGTGTCTGTCTGCTCCACTAGGCTGTCAGCTCACGAGGACACCGCCACACCCCCAACCTTAGCACAAGACTGACTCAGAGTAGGTGCTCCATAAATACGGCAGTAACTGTACCTCTGTGTGAATGTGGAGGAGTGTGTCTCATACCTAGAAATGGACATCCTGGTGACAGGGCAAACGCGTTTGACATTTTAACAATATTGCCAGGTTTCCCTCTAAAGTGGCCAAATCTATCTCTATTTCTACTCGTTGAGTTACCTTACAGATTTTTGATGCCATCAAACTTAATTTTGACCAATCTGACTAGTGAAAAATGGAACTTCAGTGTTTACATTTCCTGGGTGGGGTGGTTCAAGTCTTTATTCTCTGCTTTTTGGAAAACCAGGGAAGAAACATCGCTTGAGGTCAGGAGTTTGACGCCAGCCTGAGCAACATAGTGAGATTCCACCTCTATAAAAATAAAAAATTCCCTTACTATAGTAAGGCTGAGCACCTTTTTATTTTATTTTATTTTTTAGTTGGAGTCTCACTGTGTCAACCAGGCTGGGGTGCAGTGGCATGTTCACGGCCACCGCAGCCTAGACCTACTGGGCTCAGGTGATCTTTCCGCCTCAGTCTTCCAAGTAGCTGGAACTACAGGTATACATCACCATCCCCGGCTAATTTTTTTATTTATCCTATTGATGAGGTCTTGCCAAGTTGCCCAGGCTGGTTTGGAAGCTGTGGGCTCAGGCAATTCTCTCATCTTGGCCTCCCAAAGTGCTAGGATTATAGGTGTGAGCCACCACACCCGGCCTGAGCACTTGTTTTTTTTTTTGAGTTG
>NW_007097651.1:140541-147311 GCF_000164805.1 Carlito syrichta
TTTTGAGTTGGAGTCTCACTCTGTCACCCAGACTGGAGTGCAGTGGCATGCTCCCAGCCACCGCAGCCTCGACCTGCTGGGCTCAAGCGATCCTTCCGCCTCATCCTTCCAAGCTGGAACTACAGGCGTGCACCCATGCCCGGCTAATTTTTGATTTATTGTAGAGACAGTTCTCACCAAGTTGCCCAGGTGGGTCTCGAACCCACGGGCTCAGATAATCTACTCACCTCAGCCTCCCAAAGTGCTGGGATTACAGGCTGAGCCACCGAGCCCGGCTCTGAGCACTTTTTTATGTGTTTGATGGCCAGTTTTGTTTCTTCTTCTAAGAATTGCCTATTTTCGCTGGGCACAGTGGCTCACACCTGTAATGCCACCACTTTGTGAGGTGGAGGCGAGACGATTACCTAAGCTCAGGGGTTTAAGACCAGACTGGGATGCCTGACGAGATCTTGTATCTACAGATAACTAGCTGGGTGTGGTGGCGCTTGCCTGTAGTTCCAGTTACTTGGAAGGCTGAGGTGGAAGGATCACCTGAGCCCACCAGATGGAGACTGTGGTAGCGTGAGCATGCCACTGCACTCCAGTCTGGGCGACAGAGTGAGACTCAGACTCAAAAAAAAAAAAAAAAATCTGGGTATATCAATTCCCCCTTATTATTTTTCTAAATTAAGATGCCACTTATTGTGCTTTTCCTGTTCCATACGAATTTATTTATTTAAGTTTTTTTAGAGGCAGGGTCTTATTTTGTCACCCAGGCAGGAGTGCAATGCAGCTGCAAACTCCTGTATTTAAACAATCCTCCCACTTCAACCTTCCAAATAACTGGAAGTATAGGGGAGAGTGCGCCCAGCTCCATGAATTTTAGAATCAACTTGGCATGTTCCATGACAAAACCTATTGGGATTTCCACTTGAATTGCCTGGAACTTTTAATTTGGAGAATTAACATCTTTTTAATATTTTATCTTTCTCTACATATGCACAACCTAATTTGATTTTTTAAATAGTTATTCAATGAAGTTTTACAGTTTTAATTTTTTCATAAAATTCTTTGACTTGATTTTTGAAGCTGTTATGTTAAAATATATATATATATCCCAGTGGGACCTCCAAAATGTTAGGTCAGACCTGCTGGGGTGGGGTTGTGAGATCTGGTGCCGCATGATAGTGAAATAAGCTAAATCAGTTAACAGAATCAAATTTCTAGCAAAGTAATAATATTAACCAGCTTACTCCATTTTGTTTAAAAATCATCTTAGTTACCTGCCTGACCTAAGAATCAATGCCTACGTGTAATTACAGTAACGTTCCCATGACCACAGACCTCCAGCTTTGTCTCCTTTGGGCAGGTTATGCTGACCGTTGCTTGTTGACCGCTACAGAACTCCTTTGCCATAGCTTCCATGTAATTGTATGCTTTGTTAACTGAAATCAAATGTTACGCTTTGACATTTTCATAGTTTGTTCTTATATTCTGTTAGTGACCTAACCAAGGTAACTTCATTGTATAATGATTCTTCTTCCTTATCTCTATGTAACTACTTTAAACTATATTTTAATGGCAGAACTCCAGGGACTTTCTAAGCACTGGCTATACCTACCTGACATGAAATTAATCAAAGCTCCCTAACAATCGAAGTTCCCATTTTGATTGCCAAGTCGTTAGTTAATTGCCAGAGGCCAGCTCCAGCAGATCAGGGTTTCCTGTGGAGAGACAGCGTTAGTGTGAGAGAGAAAAACTTGGACACTGACTCTGTTGCAAGCAGGACAGATGTCCCTTTTCTATTGTTAGTTAACAGTGAGCTTAAATACCCTTTTTACAAGGGAGTGATTTTACAAGTGATCTTACAAAAACTGTTAGAACTAGACACAATTAGTAACTTTATCTAAGACAAAAAACAGAACAAGTAACTCAAGGATGATGTTTTCCAGGAAATCACTCCAATGTGCACGCCTTCACGCACAGGTGCCTTCTCAAGGGTGTCGCTGTCTTGTGATCTTCAAAGCAGGCAATTCTCACTTTTCATCTAAAACATTTAATCTAACTGTTATCTTCAAAAACCCTTTCGCTATTCTGTGATGATCATCAGGTCTCAAAACCCACAAACTTTCAGCTAATAATCCATATGATATGTTTAAGAGGAGAAAACCCACAAACTTTCAGCTAATAGTTTATATGATAAGTTTAGAAAAAATCTTATTATGCTAGACATGTTATTTTTCTCAGTCTACTAAGCTTAATCTAATGCCTCCGCAATACATTATTAGTTTAACTACTTATTTTGTATGAATTCTTAAGCTATAAAAACGAGTTTATAACTCACTCTTACGGTGATTACCAAAGTCTGAAACCTATCAACTACAGTTAGTAATTAACGTTACATTTTCATATTATCAAGTTTGTGCTATACTGCTACAGCAACTCAGTTTTATATCCTTAACCTTATATGCACTAAATCTAAATAGCAAGAAGTGGCAAAACATTAAAATGGCCATGCAAGCATACATTAAGTTCCACATTTAAAACTCAATAGACATAGTTTGTAAACTGGCATTCTCCTTTAAAACATAAACTACAACAAAATCATTATCCTAAAACTTAAACATTAACTATAAATTCAGTAAACTTCTAACATTTTCCAATGATTACCATTTTTCAATGTTCATACAAAAACTTACTTACCTCTACAACCATTACATTATAAATCACTACTGAGTTCCAAGCAGTATCATTGCCACATTGATTTGTAAGTCTTCACACAGCAAATTGCAATTATTGGGGTAAAGCAACATTCTCAAGGTTTCTTAACAGCAAGTTGGCCTGACTTGCTTTCCATAATGTCACAACTGGTGTTTACATTCTGCGCCAATTATCTCCTGTTAGGGAGAATGGACTTTAATGTTTGTAAAACAAAAGTCTCCCCAGGCTGAATTTATCTTAGTCACAATCTCTAACCAGAATTATAGGCCTCCTAAAAAAAGGGAAGTAAAGCCAAGGGTGTTTTAATAAAGAGTATACTTCTAACAAAACAAATCCTTCCTTTACTAAACACTACCAATTGGTAAAAATTATTTCTCCCATACAGAACTTTTTACATCTTCCAACTTCCAGGTTTCCAGTGGCGAGATTGAGAGTGGAGGTAGAAGAAGCAGGAACAGCAGCTGCTCAGTGTTGCCCTGCAACCTGGGGTCTTCAGCCTTCCAGACCCTGTCAATGTGAAGGCCTCTAAGGCTGGCTCCCAGCAGTTAATAGTTGCTATGGTCTCTAAGTTGCTATGTAGCCAATGCTGCAAATTTTACCTATAAAAGCTTGTCACAAACTGTACCAACTTGTCAAGAGGTTTTCTGGTGTTTGCCTACTGATGTGTGGTCTGAGCGTTTGATTCATGGCACCGACACATAATTTACCAAAAGAGAGGTTTATTAACCAGGTTTGACTGGCCAGGGCCACTCACCAGACTTACGAGTCTCTAGGCAAGGGCCCCATACTGCAGCTGGAGCCTTTCTTAAATATGCAAAAGCCCGCCAAATCTACAAGGCCGTTATGATTCAAATTCAAACAACACAGAGTCCTCCAGAAGAGGGGCTTGTCCGCCACAATTAAAACAGAGAAAAGTCTGCCAGAATTTGAAAGGGGCTTATCACACAACACTCACACACTGACAGTGGGGGTTACAGAAGCAAAAAGGGTTGGTTAGCTTATTTAACACAACCACTTGGGCTTTCCAGGGTTTCCAAGAATTACTAAGTTTTAGGGGAGAGGTCACAGCACACAGTTTCAGCATACTTAATATATGAGGTTATAGTTTCATTACATTTCACATAATTCATCACACTTAATATATAAGGCTTCATACAGGTTCCACACAATTCATCACCTCTTACACTACTCTTGACCCACACGTTTAATAAATTCATAATTAATTAGACTCAACTTGCTGGTGTAACTTCTTCTCGCTTATTCAGTCATAACAATAGATGCACAGAAGTTAGATTGGAAAATACAGTTTATTTGGAAAGTAATTCCAGCACTTTGGGAGGTGGAGTCAAGAGGACTGCCTGAGCACAGGGGTTTGAGACCAACACGGGCAACTTGGGAAGATCTCATTTCTACACTAAATCTGGTTCCAGCTACTTGTAATGCTGAGGCAGAAGAATTGCCTGAGCCTAGAAGGTCGAGGCTGTGGTGGCTGTGAGCGTGCCACTGCACTCCAACATGGGCAACAGAGTGAGTCTTCTACTTTAAAAAAAAAAAAGTCAATTAGAGAGAGAGTCACTTCCCCAAGGTAGTGGAGAGGGCCAAAGCTAAGAAACACACATAGCAGTGGTAGCTCAGACAACCACCCGAACACACCAGAGTTTAGCAAAGCAATGGTGGCTGGCTGCTGGAGGTTGGTTGAATGCTTTGAAACACTCCCCTTGATGGGAGAAGTTCATTAAAGTGAATGGGTGGTGGTCTACTCCATGTCATCACAAAGGGACAGGTAAGTGCAGGTATTGACATCAGTTGATGAACAGCAGGCAGATAGGTGGGTTAATCACAAGCTTGCTGCCATGGTGATGGGGTCTGCCTGTGTCAAGAAGGTAAGGAAGGGCTGATTATGCTAACCTGGTCTTATGGGTGGAGGCAAATAGAAAAGTTAATTAGTAAGACATGCTAGGGAGGGGGGTTGTAACCATTTATCAATAACTCCCTCTGAGAAATCGGTTCTGTCCTGGGCTAGTGATTAGAGCATAAGTTAAGAGAACTGGTAGAAAAATATGAGATTTATGCATATGGCTGTTTATTGGGCTGTGAAAGGGGGCTTAAAAAGACATCTACAATGTGAAAAATTAAACTAAACATGTACTCAGCCTTTTGCACAGTTAAAAAAATTCCCTTCCTGGAAACTGGCAACAGCACTTGCTGGCTAGATTAAACTGTTTAACAGCTTTTTTCCCGCTTCTGTGAACCACGATTGCATTGCTTGAAAGGTACCTAGACCTCCAGGATGTTGAGGTTTGGCCCACTTGGAAAGTCCCAGTGTGGTTAAACCCCACTTAAGCAAGCCCCTACAGCTAATGAGAGCCCCTTGTTGTGGGACTGTCATGTCCAACAGGCAGGTGGCTGCCAGCCCAGCTCTTGACTAAATAAAACCTCTTCTTTTTATAACTTGTACTTTTGGTGTTGGTGTCTGTGAATTAAGCACTCAGTCCCTATTTCAGGGCATATTTTGCTGGTATTATGAATAGTATCTTTTCTCATTGTTGCTATTTTCTTTTCTTTTTTTTTTTTTTGAGTTGGAGTCTCACTCTGTCGCCCAGACTGGAGTGCAGTGGCCGAGCCTGGCCACCGCAGCCTTGACCCGCTGGGCTCCGGCAATCCTTCAGCCTCAGCCTTCCATGTAGACTGAATTACAGGCATGCGCTACCACACCCGGCTGATTTTTTGATTTAGTGTAGAGATGAGTTCTTGCTGCCCAGGCAGGTCTCGAACCCGCGGGCTCAGGCAATCCACTCACCTCGGACTCCCAAAGGCATGGGATTACAGGCTGAGCCACCCAGCCGGGCTGTTGCTATTTTCTAATTGATTACTGACAACATGTAAAAAGAACAGAACTTCTTTATTCAAATTCCGTCTTCACTTATTATGATTTTGGACAACTTTACTCAACTTTTCTGAGCCTTTGTTTTCTCTTTTACAACGTAGGTACAATAAAGCCACGAATGCAGTTGGGAATAAAAGGGGACGACGCATCCAATAAACCGCAGATTTTATAAAACCAGGGCAGGGTCTGGGTAGTTTGAGAGACTCCTTCATGATCAGGAATTACGCTACGGGCCAGCCTATGTTGCCTGCGGGAGACTGCAAGTTAAAACGAAATTAATTTCTATGAATATTCAAGGCAAATACGCAACCACCGTGAGGAAAAAAAAAAAAGAGAGAGATTTCTTCTGTGAGAGCTTTGGGAGGTCCAGGTGGGCGCCATTCTGTGATTTATTTATTTATTTATTTGGATTTATTTTTTATTTATTTATTTGGTGGACTGAACCGCGGGCTGGGCGCTTCCCGGCGCTGAGAGCCCGCCCCGTGGATGCATTTTTTTTGCACAAACCGTGTCGGCCCGGCCGGCCCCGCATATCTCACGTGTACCTAATCAGAGACACAATAAATTCTATCTCACACCCCTTGTCCCGCATTCTGTGATTTAAATTTGACTCCCCACCTCGTCAGTGGGCACCACCTGTCCCAAACAGTTTGGAGTAGAGCATTCTGGTCTTTGTAGGTTGCCCTAGACGACTCATGTAGGCTCAGGCGACTACACTTCCCAGGAGCCTCCCCTGACTTCCGCTATTGCCGCGGTCCCCGGGGCCAATCGGGAGGCTGGGATTGCGTTCCCGCGCTCCGATTGGTGAATTGGACTACCGGGCCTGGGTTCATATTTTCACCGTCCGAGTCCCGCGGTCTTGGTGCGGGAGTCCTTTGAGATTCGAGGCGAGGTGAGCCGTGGAAAGGAAAAGAGGCTCACCTGGGGCGCGTTCCCTGTTCTGGAACGGCCGGAGTTCGCTTCGCAGCCCTAACGCCTTCCGCACCTCCAGGCCACCCTTTGAGGCGGTTGCAGTGCCGGGCCGCCGCCCAGGCGGGGCGAGTGGGAGCGCGGTCTCCCCTTCGGTCTCCCCTTCTCGGTGACAGGATTTTGCCGCGAATAGGTCCTCACCAGGAGTTGCGGGAGGCCGTCGCTGATAACGGTAACGGTTATCGTTGTTACCATGCTAACTTTTTTTTTTTTT
>NW_007097651.1:147331-150720 GCF_000164805.1 Carlito syrichta
TCCTGGGGATTCGGAACTATGCCAGCGTCATCCCAGTGGGAGGTACCACAAGGGAGCTGGGGGGAACAGCTGCGCCTTCTACCTGGGTGTCCACATTACTACGGTGCTGCAGTGACTGTGCCAAGCACTCTACATGCACGCGCTGGTGAAATGCTCCCAGCCACGACGTGAGAGGGTGCAGTGGGGAAGAGGGGTTCTGAGCCGAGCCTGGGGTTAGATGGGTCTGGCTTTGCCCCGTGACTCAGTTTTCCTGTCATCTGTGAAACGGGGATGTGATAGCCAACATTTACACAGCATTAACTGTGCACCCATGTAGTGCTCTGAATGACTTACATGCTGCCTGCGGGAGGCAGGTGCTCTTCTTACAGGTGAAGGAGCAAGCATTGGTCCAAGGCCAGCTGTGGATCGCCTCACTGACAGATCTCCTAACCATCACGTGGTAGGGCTGCTCTAAGGACCGAAGGAAGGACTTTCATAAAGTTGTCTACGGCAGGGCCTGTCCATTTTAGTGAGAGTTCTGTTACTGTTGTTCCTTGAGAATCACGCTTGTACAGAAATTGCAGATAATGCTCCTTACGTTGTCCCAGTTTGGAGCTGGGTCTCATCAGGAGAGGATTCTGAATTTGAATCTGGGTGATTTGAAGTCACTCACTAACTGTGTGACTGTGGGGACAAGCCACTTGCCTTTTCTGAGCCTCAGTTTCCACACCTTTAAAATATCTAATACTCGGCGACTTAGGCACCGTCAGGCCAGGCCCTGTTGATCCAGGTGTGCGCCATTCTGGAAAAATGAAAAAAGGATTTCTTCTGTGAGAGCTTTGGGAGGTCCAGGTGTGCGCCATTCTGGAAAAAAAAAAAAAAAGACGTTTCTTCTGTCATAGCTTTGCGAGGTCCAGGTGTGCGCCATTCTGGAAAAAAAAATTAAAATAAAAGAGGTTTCTTCAGCGAGAGCTTTGGGAGGTTCAGGTGTGCGCCATTCTGTGATTTATTTATTTATTTGGATTCATTTATTATTTATTTATTTGGTGGACTGAACCGCGGACTGGGCGCTTCCGGCCGCTGAGAGCCCGCCCCGCGGATGCGTTTTTTTGCACAAACCGTGTCGGCCCGGCGGGTGCCGCATATCTCACGTGTACCTAATCAGAGACACAATAAATTCTATCTCACACCCCCGGTCCCACAAAATCAGAGACACGATAAATTCTATCTCACACCTCCGGTCCCTCATTCTGTGATTTAAATTTGACTCCCCACCTCGTCAGTGGGCACCGCCTGTTCGAAATAGTTTGGAGTAGAGCATTCTGGTCTTTGTAGGTTGTGCTGGACGACTCATGTAGGCTCAGGAGACTACACTTCCCAGGAGCCTCCGGGCCGGTAGTTTGCTCGTACCTCCCCCTGACTTCCGCTATGGCTGCGGTCTCCGGGGCCAATCGAGAGGCTGGGATTGCGTCCGGCGCTCTGATTGGTGCATTTGACTACCGTGCCTGGGTTCAAATTTTCAACGATACCGTACGAGTCCCGCGGCGTTGGTGCGGGAGTCTTGAGAGCGGAGACGAGGTAAGCCGTGGAAAGGAATAGGGGAGCCCCTGGGGCGCGTTCCCTGTTCTGGAACGGCCGGAGTTCGCTTCGCAGCCCTAACGCCTTCCGCACCTCCAGGCCACCCTTTGAGGCGGTTGCAGTGCCGGGCCGCCGCCCAGGCGGGGCGAGTGGGAGCGCGGCCTTCGGCCTCCCCTTCTCGGTGACAGGATTTTGCCGCGAATAGGCCCCGACCAGGAGTTGCGGGAGGCCGTCGCTGATAACGGTAACGGTTATTGTTGTTACCATGCTAACATTTACTGCTTGCTAAGGTTTACCGGGCTGGGCACTTTGCGCGCGTTTTCTGAGTTAATTTTCGCACCAGGCCAGCGCAGTAGGTGCTGTTCTTGGCCCCACTTTACCGAGGAGGAAACCGAGGCCCAGAATCAGAATTCGAGGAAGGGTGACCAATAGCCCTGTCCTCAAGGAGTATGGCATTTGGTGGGGGAAACAGATGTAGTCACAAACAACGACCTTCAAAGCTGTCGTCTAGACAGGAAGGTCAGTTGGGTGCGTGAGAACATTATGGGGGGAGTGCCATTCCGCTGGGAGCTGTCTTTACCTGGGGTTTTAGATTCATCTCGTGTTATCCATAGTGGTCCAGCCCTCCCTCTTTGTGTCAAGTCACGAGGTCTTACTGCCTCTATCAGCTTTGTTGTTGTTGTTGTTCCCCCCACAGTTCAGAATCTTTACTCTGGACAGGGGACGGGAGTTTTCATCTGAAGCGAGGGCCACATTTAGGCTAACAAGAGGGCTCGTGAGGAAAGGGGGCTTGGCCTTCCGGTGGCTGAGAAGCTCCTCTTCAATTGTGGGTCCTCGGGGCCGTCCTTGTGTGGTGCTGACTGAATGGCTGTTTAAAAAAAAAGGAGGGAGGGAGGGAGGGAAGAAGGCAGGAGGGAGGGAGAGAAGGCGGGAGGGAGGAAAGAAGTTCTCATCTCCTTTCTTAGAACATTCATAGATTGGAGGGTGAAGGAAAACTGAACCGGGTCATAATACCGTACGATTCGTTTACCCGTTTTCTTTATGGTTTGTTTCTTTTTTGCACATTATTTTCCAGAAGTTCAGTAGCAAAGACTCCCCCAAATCAGGCCTACTTAGGATAGAAGATCTTTGACTCCTTGGTTTTAAAAATTTTTTTAATTTTTTGTTGTGTTTTTTGAGTTGGAGTCCCACACTGTCACCCAGGCTGCACTGCGGTGGCACACTCAAGGCCACCGCAGCATCGACCTGCTGGGCTCAGGCGATCCTTCTGCCTCAGCCTTCCAAGTAGCTGGAACCACAGGCATGTGCCACCACAGCCGGCTAATTTTTTTATTTATTGTAGAGATGAGCTCTTGCCGTGTTGCCCAGGCTGGTCTCAAACCCGTGGACTCGGGCCATCCTCTCGCCTCCGCCTCCCAAAGTGCTGGGATTATAGGTGTGAGCCACCAGGCCCGGCTTAATTTTTGTTTCTTATTTCAATAGTTTTAGGGGGTACAAATAGTTTTTGGTCTGGTGGTTTTAGTGTATCCACCACCCCCACCTGTGCACATTTTCCCTGGTAGGTGATTTTTTTTTTGACCCTCTATCCCTTCCTCTCTCTTTATTTTATTTTATTTTATTTTTTTGAGCTGGAGTCTCACTCAGTAGCCCAGACTGGAGTGCAGTGGCCGCTCCCGGCCACCACAGCCTCGACCTGCTGGGCTCCGGTGATCCTTCCTCCTCAGCCTTCCGAGTAGCAGGAATTACAGGCATGCGCTACCACGCCCGGCTGATTTTTTGATTTATTGTAGAGATGAGGTCTCGCTGCCCAGGCGGGTCTCGAACCCGCGAGA
>NW_007097651.1:151350-166437 GCF_000164805.1 Carlito syrichta
AGGATCGCCGGAGCCCGGCAGGTCGAGGCTGTGGTGGCCGGGAGCGGCCACTGCACTCCATTCTGGGCGACAGAGTGAGACTCCAACTTAAAAAAAAAATTGGACTATTTGGGTTGGGTGTGGTGGCTCAAGCCTGTTTTCCCAGCACTTTGGGAGGCAAGAGCAATTCCTGAGCTCAGGGGTTCGAGACCCGCCTGGGCAAGTTTGTGAGACCTCGTCCCTACAATAAATAAAAAAAATAAGCCAGGTGTGGTAACCTGTAGTTCCAGCTACTTGGAAGGCTGCGGTGGAAGGATGGCCTGAGCCCAGCAGGTTGAGGCTGTGGTGGCCGTGTGCATGCCACTGCACTCCTGCCTGGGCAACAGAGTGAGACTCTGATTCAAAAAAAGAAAAAGAAAAAAAAATTGGACTATTTGTTGCTGTAGTGATGATATTCTTGTATTGTGGCCTCAGTGTATCACACCACCTCTCAAGCCACACTCCGCCCCATCAGACTTGAGTACCCTTGGATATATGTGGCTTCCAGCTAGCTTAGCCCATTAGATGACCCTGGCGGTATACTGTGTACTCAGATTGGTGTTAGGTACTGTGGGTATGCAGACATATGATGTGTCAAGTGTTTTCTGGGACATTTGGGACAGAAGGATTGTTTCAAATTGAAGAGTGGCAGCAAGATGAAACAGCAGGCGTGCTCCAGTGATTTGTATGGCGAATGTCCTGGCAGTTCAGAGCTGAGGGAGATCAGGAGACAATCTGTGTTCTTCTGCCTCACAAAAAGCCACCCTTGCCTGGCTTGTGATTAGCAGTTTGGTTAGACGGGTACTAGAACAGTCCTGGGCACAGGAGTCACCTAAATAGCTTTGCATGGGCAGGAAGGCTCTATCTAAGCTGACTACAAAAATGCAAATGGGAGAAACTGGATTGTATGCAGCTAGGTTGGTACGTTTGTTTAAACTTTTAATTTATTTAAAGTAGGGTTATTTTGGCCAGACTTATGCTTAAGTCTGTGTATTACAATCTTGATAAAATTAATTTATCCTATAGTTGCGATTAAGCTTGTCCAATGTTATTTGGGAAAGTTATTTCCTCATTTCTTGTTTAGGCACCAGGAAATGTTTAGGGTTCTTCTTCATCCATTATTTATTTTTTCTTCAACCTTTCCTGGGTTCCTCCCTAATTCTATCTTTTTTTTTTTTTTTTTTTTTTTTTGCGTTGTAGTCTCACCCTTATTACCCAGGCTGGAGTACAGTAGCCTGCTCACAGTCACTGCAGCCTTGACCTGCTGGGCTCAGGTGATCCTTTTGCCTCAGCCTTCCCAAGTATCTGGAACTACACCCTGCTAGTTTTTTGATTTATTGTAGAGATGAGGGCTTGCCAAGTTGCCCCGGCTGGTCTTGAACCCCTGGGCTCAGGCAATCCTCTTGCCTCTGCCTCCCAAAGTTTTGAGATTACAGGGGATAGCCATAGTACCCGGCCCCTAATTCTCTTTTATTTCCTGGGGAGGAAAGAAGGAGGGAGATTTAAATGCCCTTTGACAAACTTAATTTTCTTTCCTGTGGGTAAAGTTCAGAAGCAGAATTGAGCCGGGCTCGGTGGCTCAGCCTGTAATCCCGCGCCCTTGGGAGGCTGAGGTGAGTGGATTGCCTGAGCCCGCGGGTTCGAGATCTGCCTGGGCAGCGAGACCTCATCTCTACAATAAATCAAAAAATAAAAAAAAAATTAGCTGGGCGTGGTAGTGCCCGCCTGTAATTCCAGCTACTTGGAAGGCTGTGGTGGCTGGGAGCGGCCACTGCACTCTAGTCTGGGCGACAGAGTGAGACTCCAACTCGAAAAAAAAAAAAAAACAGAATTGACTATAGGGGGATTGAAAACCCCAAGTGATTTTGTGAATAGATCTGTATTTAAGAACGAGATGAACAGGTACTTTGTGAAGAAACAAATGAATAGATTACTGGAGAGTTTTATTGTTGTTTGCATAGGGAAACTTGGTAAAGGGGAAATAAATGAAAAATTAGTGAGAACGGTGTAAAAGTGTATTTAGAAGTTTACTTTGGAAATTAAAAAATAATTTTATTTGTCATTTTTATTTTTTCTTTATTTTTTTATCAGAGAACTTGAATGTGTTTAATTACCTTTCTTTTTCTTCCAGTTTCTTGATAAGAATATGCCATATTTCAAGAACTCGGAAAAGAGGTGAAAGAGCGCATTTCTACTTTGTGTCAAGCCTGAAAGCAAGTGGACTGACAGACCAATTAAATCACAGGTAAGACAGTGTCCACAATGAGTCACATTAAAAAGAAATGAGAGAAATATTAATATGTCAACTTCATAAGTGTTTAAATAACTTTAATGAAGCTATATAAAGTAACACATTTTGGAAGGAATTTTATTTACTATGAAAAGCAAAAATAAAATAATTTACTATCCCACTTCTCAGATAAACTGTGACTAACATTTTGATAGATTTTTAAACAATTTTTTTTTTTTTTTTGAGTTGTAGTCTCACTCTCTCCCCAGACTGGAGTGCAGTGGCAGCTCCCGGCCACCACAGCCTCAACCTGCTGGGCTCTGGCGATCTTCCGCCTCAGCCTTCCAAGTAGCTGGAACTACAGGCGCGCACTACCACACTCGGCTAATTTTTAAAAATTTATTGTAGAGATGAGGTCTTGCCAAGTTGCCCAGGCGGGTCTCGAACCCGCAGGCTTAGGCAATCCACTCACATTAGCCTCCCAAAGGCGCGGGATTACAGGCTGAGCCACCGAGCCCGGCTCTAAACAATTTTTTAATGAACGTATACAATTCCCTTAGTGTCCGTGAGGCATTGGTTCCAGGACTTCTTTGAATACCAAATTATTGAACCCTCAAGTCCTGATATAATATGGTATGTAGTATCTGCATATAACCTATGCAAATCTCCCATATATTTGAAATCATCTCTAGATTACTTGTAATACTTAATACATTGTAAACGTTTTATAAATAGTTGGTTTTTTTTTTTTTTATTCCAGTTGGGGGTCTTACTCTTTCACCCAGGCTAGAGTGCAGTGGCACAATCATGGCTTCACTGCAGCCTCCACCTTATGGGCTCAGGTGATCCTTCCAGCTCAGCCTACCTAGTAGCTGGGACTACAGGCATATGCCACCACGCCTAGCTAATTTTTTTTTTTTTTTTTGTAGAGATGAGCCCTCACTGTGTTGGCCAGGCTGTTCTTGAGCTTCTGGGCTCAAGCAATCCTCCCACCGTGGCCTCCAAAAATGTGCTGAGATTACAGGCATGAGCTACCCTTCCCAGCCTTGTAAACAGTTGTTATACTGTATTGTTTAGGGAATAATCACAAGGGAAAAAATTCTTTGTATGTTCAGTACAGAGGCAATTTTTTCCCCCACTTGTTTTGATCTGCAGTTGGTTGAATCCATAAGTGTAGAACCTGTTTATACAGAGGGCCAACTCTATTTCATTAAAAAAACAAAACTAAACACTGCCAGACACGGTGGCTCACGCTTGTAATCCCAGCACTTTGGGAGGTGGAGGCTAGAGGATGGCCTGAGCCCCGGGGGTTTGAAACCAGCCTGGGCAACTTGTCAAGACATCATCTCCACAATAAATAAGAAAATTACCCAGGCATGGTGGCACATGCCTGTGGTTCCAGCTACTTGGAAGGCTGAGGTGGAAGGAATGCCTGACCCCAACAGGTCAAAGCTGTGGTGGCCGTGAGCATGCCATTGTACTCCAGCTTGGGCGACAGTGAGACTCTGACTTAAAAAAAAAAAAGGCCAGTCATGGTGGCTCACTCCTATAATCCCAACACTTTGGGAGGCCGAGGTGAGAGGATCGCCTGAGCCCACAGGTTCGAGACCAGCCTGGGCAACTTGGCGAGACCTCTTCTATACAATAAATAAATTATACACTAAAAATTTTTACGTTTTAAAATTTAATCACTTTATTAATATTTTCCCATGTCATTAAAGTCTTCTGCAGTATAATTTAATGGCTCTATGGTATTCCGTCATATGGTTCTTTAATAGTATTTCAGCCAGTGAAATTGTTGGTCAAAGATAATGCATATTTTTAAGGCTTTTGATATTAACATCAAATTGCCCTATAGGAAGAATATGCTGATTTACATACCCACTAAAACAGTGCATGCTCACATAGGCACGCATGTACATATTCTTAAAATGGGTAATATATTCACATGGTACACAAATCAGAATAATATAAAGATACATAGTTTAAAGTCTTACTCCAAGTCTGTCACTTCCTCATTCCCTATCACCCCATAGGTAAACCCTTTTATTAGGTACCGGGGGGCGGGGGGTGTATTTCTCAAATCAGATACCTTTTGAAGGGTATAAAATAGCTACAGACTAAAAGTAAATAAATTGCCATCAGACTAGAATCATAACCTCCTGCAGCCCCACTGTCAACCCTTACAAGCACTTTCAGTTTCTTACTATTGGAATCGCAGAATTCTTTGTGATTCTGCAAAGATTTTCTTTTAGTATTCTATAAAGTGTCATTATTTGGCCTAGAAGTAAACAGGTCCCATTAGTCATTTAGAAGTGGCTTATGGTGTATTGAGTTCTATAGATAAAGTAGAACTGAATCTGTAATCCTTAAAAAACGACAATATAAAATGTACAAGTCTTGAGAGCGAAAATACATTTGCTTGAGGTTTCTGGACAGTGATGAATTAGAACAAGTGTCCTGTCCTGACTTCTGAGTGTTGGACAGTGGGGGATTGTCACTGGATTTTAAATTGACCCAATTTTGGAAACTTCGTAGATCTTTTTCTGTAAACAGATCCGATTTCAACATAGAAGTTAGCAAACATAAATGTGGAAACAAAGTCCATTAAACTTCCTTCAGACTTAGTTTGTGACTTTGATTAACAGTTAAAATTGCAGGCCTGAGTATGTTGCCATTTACTGACTCCTGCTAATCCCTTATATACAAGAAAAAAAATGCAGGTATTTTCTCCCTGGGTAAGATGAAAATAACTCTACTCTATTTTACTTGTGACAGTGTAACAGGATCTCTTATCCCTTGTGAAAGTTGGAGAGGGTATCCCTGGGGAAGTAGCATTGCCCATGATGGGACCATCTTAATTAACTATACTTCTAACAAAATCTTGACTTACTCTGTTTATTCTAATACATTACTAATTGTTTAACTCATAACATTGCCTTTAATAGAAATAGGCAAGTCACATTTCATAAGCCGGACACTGAGGTGCTTGAGAGCATCTATCATACTGGTCTTTGTTTTGCTTCGTAGCTACTAGTTCACTGTTTTAGCCCTGCTTAGAATGCACTCTCTTGCAGCTTTCTCCCACCCCCTCTGAACCTGTGCCTTTTGATTTACAGAGCTTGTCAAGACTAGTTATTTTTGGTTTGAGAGTAAAGAGAGACAGGAGGCAACGGGAGGTTAATTTCAGATGAATGTGGGAGCAGGTTACATTGCTTCTTCTGCAGTCTTCTTCATGTGCATTTCTATTCCCCTTCCATTTATTTCCCCTTTCATTTATATTTTCCCCCAGAAAAAGTCAATGTTCCATTCTTATCTGTAGACTTTGCAGGTCTGTCTGTGTGTTTTAGATTTAACTTTCACCAGGAAGCCTTCTCTAACCGTCCGTCACCCCGTTCTTCTCTGCACTTCTGGAGCACTCTCTTCACGCCACATTACGGCAAAGATCATCCTATATCCTAATTGTTTGTATTCCCCGTTCAACTATGTGTTCCTTAAGGGAAGGGATCATGTGTATCCTTTTCCTGTCTGTTTTTTGCAAACAAAAATAGGCTGTAATAGTGGGTAGCAAAAAGGAACCCAACTGGTTCATGGCTCATGGAACAGAGTTTTCTTGCGTCTGTTGTAGGATTATTGGTTCCCATTAGCATTTTCTCACTCGGAATGTTTCTAGGTTTGTAGGAGTCTGAAGCTGTGGTGGATCAGATAATTTTGAAATGAGAAGCTGATTCTCTTGCTTGGCAGCTTGATTTGTTTGGAGGAATGTGGTTGACGCATGTGCCTTTTTTTTTTTTTTTTTCAGAGAGACCTGTTGACAGAAATTCAATCTTGATTAAGGGGTGCAGGAAGGCATCCAGTTCCCACCATGCTTGGAGCTTTATCATTTAAACAGTTGCCTTTGGCCCTGGCCTGTTATGTTGCCCACCGTGGACTTTAGTTTTTGAAGACTTTACATCCCAATATTTATTTATTATTTGTGGGGAAGGTAGTGAGGTAAAGCAGGAACAGCCCATGAGTTAACTTTCAGTTTTCTTCATGTACTTGTGCCATCAGTCTTCACTGAAGAGAGTGAGACTTCTTGATGGTCATGTATTTTTTTCACTTGCTCCTTTTTTCAGGGAGATGGGATGGTCCTCCTGAGTTGGTCATTTGAACCCAAAAGATAATTAACAGGGTGCTTTTTAAAAAGTGCCAGGCACATACAAGATAGTAAGAAATAGCAGTGATCTTTTATTGACATTAGAAAGGGGTTGGGACCAGGCATGGTGGCTCATGCCTATAATTCCAGCACTTTGGGAAGCCGAGGTGAGAGGATTGTCTGAGCCCACGTGTTCAAGACCAGCCTGGGCAACTTGTCAAGACCTCATCTCTGCAATAAAAAAAAAAAAAAGAAAAAAATAATGCTAGAAAAATATTTTGGCTCTAAAATTTCTAAAATATTGAATACTTAGGTTTGTGTCCCTCACCTTTTACCCCTACTTATCAGATGTCGTGCTAGACCTTAGAGGATAGCCCTTCTTCTGATGCTTAGAAACCCTTTTCACAATCTTTTTTTTTTTTTTGGAGTGTTACTCTGTTGCCCAGGCTGTAGTGCTGTGGCACCATCATTGCTCACCGTAGCCTTGATTCCCTGGGCTCAGGCAATCCTCAATCCTTTTGCCTCAGCCTCCTGAGCAGCTGGAACTAGAGGTGCATGTCACCACGCCTGGCTAATTTATTTTATTTTATTTTTTTGTTTTGTAGAGACAAAGTCTTGCTAGTTTCCCAGGCTGATTTTGAACTCTTGGACTCAAGCAATCCTGTCGCCTTGGCCTTTCAAAGTGCTGGGATGACAGGGGTGAGCCACTGTGCTGGATCCCTAGTCTCTTTGACTGCAATATCCACTGAGGATTTTCACTAAATGGCATCTTATGTGAAGCAAAAACTTTTACATGCAAAAAGTACCTTTAGAAAAAGAATTAAGAATTTTTTCTTTTTTTTTTTACTTATTGGGAAGAGTCAGCTCAGAGCTTTCCCAATACATTTATAGTGGGATTTGTAATTTATCAAAGTTTTCTTTGTGAACAACTTGTCAGGGATGTTTATTTTTTTCATAGAGCAGATTTTATTGGCATTTGTCTAACAAGTTAGTATGGTTTAGTTACTTACCTCCTTCTTGAAGGAGAGTTTATAGGACAGCTCTACATTAAAGAAACTGCAGATTTTGGAACCTACAGGCCCGGTCTTTTAAAATTCAACACTGCACCCTGTTAGTTGGGTGATCTTGGTGTAGCTTACCTTCTCTGAGCTTGTTTCCTTATTTATAAAATGGGGGCAGTATCTATAAAGATATCTGTTTATCTTCTATATTGTTAATGCAGTTTAAATGAGATGGTTTATGTGAAGTGCTTGGTAAGGTACATGGCCTGCAATAGACAGTATTTAGAAGTTGTTATCTGTAATTATCTCTTGTTACATGACTTTTTCTTTTCTTTTGAGTTGGAGTCTCACTGTGTCGCCCAGACTGGAGTGCAGTGGCCGCTCCCGGCCACCACAGCCTTGACCTGCTGGGCTCCGGCGATCCTTCCGCCTCAGCCTTCCGAGTAGCCAGAATTACAGGCATGCGCTACCACGCCCGGCTGATTTTTTGATTTATTGTAGAGATGAAGTCTCGCTGCCCAGGCGGGTCTCGAACCCGCGGGCTCAGGCAATCCACTCACCTCAGCCTCCCAAAGGCGCGGGATTATAGGCTGAGCCACCTAGCCCGGCGACATTTTTACTTCTATATAGAAATATGAGAAACAGAATGTGTAGCATTTGGATAAGTTAAGTTAGTAGACACTTATAGACTATGTAAATGGGAAGCATTTCCAAAGTTGAAGAGATTAGATAATTATTGCTAGGTTATCCTGAATAGTAAAACTTGACTGGGGGTGGTGGCTCATGCCTGTAATTCCAGCACTTTGAGAGGCTACGGCTAGAGGTTTGCCTGAGCACTGGAGTTCTAGGCCATCCTGGGCAAACTGGTATGACATATTCTCTGTAACAAATTAAAAAAAAATTAGCTGGGCACAGTGGCATGTGCATGTAGTTCCAGCAACTTGGAAGGCTTAGGCGGAAGTAGTATCCTCCAACCTGTGCGACAGAGTAAAACTTGTACTAAAAATATATATATATACATATCTGTATATAAATTGCAGAAACACTAATGTCTTTTGTACCGCAAACAGATTTGAGGAAAATAAATATGGCTTAACTGGTTGTTTTAAACTAAAAAATGCTGGGTGCGGTGGCTAACGCCTGTAATCTCAACACTTTGAAAAGTAGAGATAAGAGGATTGCCTGAGCCCAGGGGTTCAAGACAAGACTGGGCAACTTGGTGAGACCTCATCTCTACAATAAATCAACAAAAATTAGCTGGTCGTGGTGGCACATGTCTGTAATTCCAGCTACTTGGAAGACTGAGGCGGAAGGATTGCTTGAGCCCAGCACGTTGAGGGCTGCAGTGGCTGGCCATGAGCATGTCACTGCACTCCAGCCTGACGACAGAGTAAGACTCCAACTCAAAAATAAATAAATAAATAAATAAATAAATAAATAAACTAAATTATATGCATTTATATAATAATAAGACATTCAAAATAAATAAAAGCTCATGTACTTTAAAAATATTCTCTTAACCCACACTTCCCAGTCTCCTTCACAGATCTAACTAAAGTTAGCACTTGTGTCTTCTTCCATAAGCAGTCTGTGGATATGTAAGTATATATTACCTTTTCCCTCTTTTAAAAATGAATGGGAGAGCACACTCTTCTGCATTTTTGCTTTTCTCACTTAATAGCACGCTTAGAGCTTATTCAGTACATATTGCTACCTATGCACAGTCACCTAATAATAAAGTTACTTTGTATTTCATTATACAGTTGTGCAATAATTTTTTCAACCAATCTGTCTGTGGAATTTAGGTTTTCAGGTTTTTTGGCTTTTATGAACAATGCTATAGTAAACTTTCTTATACTTACACATGTATAAATACATGCCTACAAGATAAGTTTCTATATTTCTTAAGAGGTGTTGAAAGGAAAAATGCAAATTGCCATCCAAAGAGACTGGTGGTGTGGCTTCATAATTAAAAAAAAAAGAAAAAGAATGGTGGGCACAGTGGCATGTGCCTGTAGTCCCAGGTACTTGGGATGCTGAGGTGGGAGGATCCCTTTAGGAAAAAGAGTGTTAGGGGTTGACTTTGAACACTTTTCAGGTGGTTTTCAAGCAGCATGCTTTGGTGGAATCATGGCTTTTAGGAGGCTAAGTGGGGTTGCTGCATATTACATTCTTGCCTCTTCCCTCCCCCAAGCTTTAGTTGTCTTCATTACATTCCTGTGTGGGAAGTGTTCCCAGTGACCTGGGTAAGGCATTGAGATCATGGGAATCTGAGATTTTCCCATGTCTTCTAGCATGTTTGTTCACAAGAACAGGAAAACTTCCTCCTTGCAGCAAGGGAATTTTAACCACTGACAGTCACTGAGGAATCTTTCACTTGAGTCCTTTGAATAGAAATGAGAAGAAAGTGATCAACAGTGTTAATGCCTTATGGTAGTGTAGTACATAGCACTGGATATACCGTCTCAGTTGTTTATGGGAAGCAGGTAGGCAGAGAGTTTGAGTGACTTACCTATTGTCATATACATGTAGGAAATGCCAGAGAGAGGGTTAAAATTCTGGACTTCTGTGTTAGTTGGGATTGCTTTTGGCTGTAAGTGACAGAGAAACGTGGCTGTTATGGCTTATATGAAAAGACGATGGTTACAGTATAGCCGTAGTGGTATAGTTGAGACAAAATGGGCACTGAAGGTTGTTAATGCCCTTAGTTGGTGAGGGTTTGGGTAACTGGCACATTCCTCTGGTAATGTGAGTCTTCTTCTGAGGAAGATTTTCACAGTGTGCATCAAGGTCCTTTGGCCCAGCGATTCCATCTCTTAAGATTGTTATCTTAGGGGTGGAATTATGGATGTATACAGACATTTAGCTACAAGGCTGTTCTTCTAGAAGTGTCTTTAAAGTAAAGATATTGGAAAAAGGCTTAAGGTGGGCTACATAATTATGGTACATTCATTAATGATATGTCTATATTGACACAGAAAAATGTAATATGCATGGCAGATTCCAAATGTCAGTGATCTATCTAGTTTTAAATAATAATTGTTTGGCCAGGCTTGGTGGCTCAGCCTGTAATTTCAGCACTTTGAGAGACCGAGACGAGTGGATTGCCTGAGGCTGCGGGTTTGAGACCAGCCTTGGGCAACTTGGCAAGACCTCGTCTCTACAATAAAATAAAAAATTAGCCAGGTGTGGTAGCATGTGCCTGTAGTTCCAGCTACTTGAAAGGCTGAGGTGGAAGGCTCGCAGAACCCAACAGGTCGATGCTGGGGTGGCCATGAGTGTGCCACCGTACTCCAGCCTGGACGACAGAATGAGACTCCAACTCAAAAAAAAAAATCATTGTCATCATCATCATTTGTATACATCTGAGGGAGAATTCTGTAATAGTGCGGCATTATAGGTTCTAATTTTTTTGTTGCTGTTGAGTTGGCGTCTCACTCTGTTGCCCAGACTGGAATGCAGTGGCTGCCTCCGGCCACCACAGCCTCGACCTGCTGGTCTCCAGCGATCCTTCCGCCTCAGCCTTCCAAGTAGCTGGAACAACAGGCACGCACTACCACGCCCGGCTAATTTTTTGATTTATTGTAGAGATGAGGTCTCGCTAAGTTGCCCAGGCTGAACTAGAATTCACGGGCTAGGATAGGTTTTAATTTTTAAATCTTTTTTTTTTTTTGAGTAGGAGTCTCATTTCATTTCCCAGGCTGGAGTGCAGGGCATGCTCACGTCCACTGCAGCCTTGACCTGCTGGGCTCAGGACTTCTTTCACCTCGGCCTTCCAAGTCTACTTGGAAGGCCGAGGTGAAAGAAGTGCCTGAGCTCAATTTTTTTGGTTTATTGTAGAGATGAGGTCTCACCAAGTTGTCCAGACTGGTCTCGAACCCCTGGACTCAGGCAATTCTCTCACTTCGGCCTCCCAAAGTGCTATTATTATAGACCTGATCCACTGTGCCCGGCCTTATTTTTTAATAAAATCTTCTTGTTATCTATTTGTTTAATAGACATGTCTTTTTATGATAAGAGTTTAAAGAAAGGTACTAACTTAATAAACATTTATGCAATGGATTGCTGGTATCTATTCCCTTTCCAAGTTACTGAATACTTTTAAGTACATGTTGTTCCCTGGATAAAGACAAATGGCTCATTGGGTTTCATAGGCAAATTATTTGCCAGCAAGTGTAGCCTTTAGGCTATATTTCAGCTCACTTTCAGCTATTTTATTAACTAGGTAGGGCTGGAGTAGGGGATGGGTCTCCATAGACTAGAGTGCAAAGTTGTACACAGGAGTGGGAGTGTATAAGTCGTTGACTTGTTCCTTTTACTTATTCTGTATATTGTTCCTTTTATGTGTATTTCAAAGTTATTTTCTTCATGCCCAGAAATATTATTTTTCGAAAATATTTCTAAGAAAAGAAAACTTAACCGGGGTAGTTGGCTCAGCCTGTAATTCCAGCACTTTGGGAGGCTGAGGTGAGTGGCTTGCCTGAGCCCGTGGGTTCGAGACACGTCTGGGCAACTTGGCGAGACCTCATCTCTACAATAAATCAAAAATTAGCTGGGTGTGGTAGCGCACGCCTGTAGTTCCAGCTATTTGGAAGGCTGAGGCAGAGGGATCACCAGAGCCCAGCAGGTCGAGGCTGTGGTGGCCGGGAGTGGCCACTGCACTCCAGTCTGGGTGACAGAGTGAGACTCCAACTAAAAAAATAAATAAATAAATAAAACTTGTATTTGGCAAAAGTGTTTTGAGCTCTGACTATGCATAACGTACTGTGCTAAGCACACTGATGGATGGATGAGGCGTACACAATTGAGTAAAATCCACCCTTGTCTTCAGGAAATTAGAGTCTACTGGAAGAGACATTTACATAGTTAACGAATATAAAATTGGATTTTAAATGTTTTAGTAGCTGGGCGCTTTGACTCACACCTATAATCCCAGCACTATGGGAGACTGAGGTTAGAGGATTGATTGAGTCCACAGGTTCAAGACCAGCCTGGGCAACTTGGTGAGACCTCAGCACTACAATGTATCAAAAAATTAGCTGGGCATGGTAGCACGCGCCTATAGTTCCAGCTACTGGGAAGGCTGAGGCAGAAGGATCCCTTGAGACCAGCAGGTTGAGGCTGCAAAGGCCGGGAGCATGCCACTGCCCTCCTGCCTAGGTGACAGAATGAGACTCCAACTCAGAAAAAAAAAAGTGTTTTAATAGACATGTAAAAAAGCACTGTGACTTTGGATACATAACAATACATGATTGGTAGGAATTAGGAAAGAGATCAGAGGGATTTGAATTGGACTTTGCATAATAAGTTAGATTTTGGCCAGTAGGTTTAAAACTTAATGGTGTGTTTCAGATGTTGGGTTATTCAGGGAAGAGAGGGGGAGAGTCACTTGTGTGAAAGGTGTCTAGAAATGAAGAAAATGGCAGGTTGAAGGAAAATAATGACAAAATGAATGTAAAACACCGAGAACAGTGAATTGCATTTGGTAGGTACTCATCAAACCTTGCCTTCCTAATTTCAAACTTATTTACCTTCAAGATTATTTACCAAAATCCCAAAAAACTAACTTTTAGGTTGATGGGACAAAAGTAAAGCATAAAAATATGTAAGTTCCAGGTGACTTACAAAATGGCAAGCATTGTAGTAAAACCAAAGTAATTACCAGGAAATCAGTTACTTTCAATTAATGTGCAACCAAGTTTCTAAACCAGTTCTTTCCTCAGAAGGTGACCTGTTGAGAAAAGTGATACGAATACTGGAAAAAACTTGATCTTCTGACTGACTGGGAGATAATGTCGCAAGATAAAACCTCTTATTCCTTTGATGCTCCTACGGACTTCATCAATTTTACATCTTTGGATTATGAGGAAGATTCTCAAAACATAGATTCTTGGTTTGGTAAGTGTCTGCTTTCTCTCGCCATTTTAAGGGTTAGGGACTTGCTTTATGCTGAGGTCCTTTCAAAAAGAAGTGACTAAAGAAAATAACTAAAATATAAACTCCTCTCTGCACGAAGACACTTTGTCAGCCATGATATGATACAAATAATTGAAATGCTCAGTATTTTGGGAATTGACCATAAGTACTGGTCACTGTTTTTTGTAGTTCAGAATGACAGATGTCTAGGCTTTAGGGACATAGGGGAACATCCAGATGAGACAATGTTCCGTGAAATTCCAAAACTTGAACATGTTGGTAGTGATGGCAGCCACATAAAAACTTTCTCAGGTGGGCATGGTGGCTCATGCCCTTAATCCTAGGACTTTTTGGGAGGCTGATGTGGGAGGATCACTTGAGCCCAGAAATAAAAGAAAACAAAACCACCACAACAGAAAACGTTCTCTACTACTATTAAATGTAGAACATAATATTGTAGTTGGGACATTGACATTTATACAATCTACCAGTTTTGCTCAGCTTTCCCAGTTTTACTTGTATGTACTTACCGTTTTTGTGTGTGTATTAAATTCTCCGTAACTTTTTTTTTTTTTGAGTTGGAGTCTCACTCTGTTGCCCAGGCTGGAGTGCAGTGGCACACTCTCGGTCTCCCCAGAGTCAACTTGCTGGGCTCCAGTGATCCTTCCGCCTCAGCCTTCTAAGTAGCTGGAACTACAGGTGCACGCTACCATGCCCAGATAATTTTTGATTTATTGTGGAGAAGAGGTCTTGCCAAGTTGCCTGGGCTGGTAGTGAACACATGGGCTCAGGCAATCCACTCGCCTTGGCCTCCCAAAGTGCTGGAATGTAGGCTGAGCCAATTTTCCATAATTTTAACTCCTGTATAAGTTCATGTTATCTACCATGATGGTCAAGATATGAAACAGTCTAACATCACAAGGATCTCTTGAATTGCCTTTTTATAACTATACTCACCTTCCTCCCACCACTCCTCCCTCAAATTATATTTTTAGTTTCTGAGTCAGAGTCTCACACTGTCACCCAGGGTGGAGTGCAGAGGAACACTCAGGGCCACCACAGCCTCAACTTGCTGGACTCAGGTGATCCTTCTACCTCGGCCTTCCAAGTAGCTGGAACTACAGGTGTGCTCCACCACACCTGGCTAGTTTTTTAATTTATTGTAGAGAAGAGGTCTCACCAAGTTGTCCAGGCTGGTCTTGAAGCCCCAGGCTCAGGCGATCCTCTCACCTCTGCCTCCCTCCTAAAGTGCTGGGATTACAGGTGTGAGCCATCATGCCCAGCCCCAATTTATTTTCTTTTTTTTGAGTTGGAGTCTTACTCTGTTGTCCGGGCTGGAGTGCAGTGGCACGCTCACAGCCACCGCAGCCTCGACCTGTGAATCCAGGCAATCCTTCTGCCTCAGTCTTCCAAGTAGCTGGAACTACAGGCATGCGCCACCACACCCAGCTAATTTTTTGATTTATTATAGAGATGAGGTCTCACCAAGTTACCTGGGCTGGTCTTGAACCCATCAGCTCTGGCAGTGCTCTCACCTCGGGGCTCCCAAAGTGCAGGGATTATAGGTGTGAGCCACTGGCCCAGTCTCAATTTATTTTCAATTAGAGGAATTATGCTACTAAGAACCCAGTCTCCAGTTAGAGATGGGATTGCCTGATGTTGTATCATGTGATACAGCATAAACCCTGAAAACCAGGCCAACGACAAATAAGGATGTTGTTATGTTTTTACATTACTTTGGAATAATATCTGAGATTGATTGATGGGACCCCTTCATTTGATTC
>NW_007097652.1:0-1472 GCF_000164805.1 Carlito syrichta
CCTTCCGCCTCAGCCTTCTGAGTAGCCGGAATTACAGGCACGCGCTACCACGCCCGGCTGATTTTTTGATTTATTGTAGAGATGAAGTCTCGCTGCCCAGGCGGGTCTTGAACCCGTGGGCTCAGGCAATCCACTCACCTCAGCCTCCCAAAGGCGCAGGATAACAGGCTGAGCCACCGAGCCCAGCTAGAGTAGCACTACTTCTGAGTTTACCACCATAATATTGAGTTCAAGAACAAAGCATCGTGCTATAATTTAGAGATCAGTAAACCAGAATCAAGAAGAGACTACCATTCCTGAATCCATTGCTGCCCCTTCCTGGCTTCTGTGGGGTTTTGTTTTTAATGTCCTACAATGTGCCTCTCAACACTCAGAAACACGGAGAACGGACATAGGAAACTCATATTTTTAGAAATGTCCTTGTCTGAAAAAAAAAATGGCAAAAGAAAGAACTACAACCTCTGTCTCACGTCTACTTTCCAGAACTCACATGAGTTCATCTACTCAGCAGAACCTAAAATTCACGCCCAGAATTCAAGTTGCTAAGTGTTGCAGTCAATCTGTGTTGCTATAAAGGGATACCTGACTCTATGGCTATACCACCCTGAACATGCCCAATCTTGTCTGATCTTGGAAGGAATACCTGAGACTCAGTAATTTATAAAGGAAAAAGGTTATCACAATGAGATACCACCTTACCCCAGTCAGAGTGGCCATTTTTAAAAAGTCAAAAGACAATAGATGTTGGCATGGATGTGGTGAAAAGAGAATACTTATACACTGTTGGTGGAAATGTAACTTAGTACAACCTCTATGGAAAACAGTATGAAGATTTCTCAAAGAACTAAAAATAGATCTACCATTCCATTCAGCAATCCCACTACTTGGTATCTACCCAAAGGAAAAAAAAGGTCATTATATAAGGAAGACACTTACACTCATATGTTTATTGCAGTACAATTCACAATTACAAAGATGTGGAGTCAATCTAAGTGCTTGTTAACTTGTCAGTGAATAAAGAAAATGTAGAATATTTGAAGCTGGGTAATTTATAAAGAAAAGAGGCTTATTTGGCTCACAGTTCTACAGGCTGTACAAAAAACATGGTGCCAGCAACTGCATCTGGTGCCTCAAGCTGCTTCCACTCATGGTAAAAGGTGAAGGGGAAACCTGCCACATGGCAAGGACAGGAAGGCAGAGAGAGGAGAGGTGCCCTTTAAAAAACAATCAGTTCTCATGGGAACTAATACAGTGAGAACCCAGTCATTACCATTAGGATGGAACCAAGACATTCATGAGGGAGCTACCCCCATGACCCAAATATCTTCCACTATACTCTACCTCCAACATTGGGAATCAGATTTGAACACAAGATTTGGAGGGGACAAATATCCAAACAAAATCATCAAGTACTCTCAAAAAATATAATTTGTAGCCTGTGCAGTATAGGAAGGGATGGGAGGGGGAGGGAG
>NW_007097652.1:1600-54200 GCF_000164805.1 Carlito syrichta
AGAGAGAGAGGAAGAGGAAGAGAAAGTGATGCTCAATTAGAGAGAAACACAATGTTAGAAATAGTGTTTCCAAAGAGAGTGGTTGCTTCCAAAAGGAATGACTGCCACTTTATAAGAGTTCTGTTGTTCTTGAGCAGGCTTGTCATCTCTATAATTTAGGAGTGCAGAGCTGAAATCATTTTTGTGAAACTTACAATTCACTTGTTACTCAAATAGGCTATATGGCTTTGTTACTTCAAGACAGAGGTTTTGTGTTCATAGGACCAGTTCTTTCTTGAACATGCATATGCCTTGTTTCCTCTCCCTTCCATGCAGGTGATGGAAGGCTCTTTTGTGATTGTAATTTATTTCAGACTTGATTCACAATATAAGTATTTGCTAGATCTATTGATTGCTAATATTATCAGGTGTCACAATGTGAGAGACCTTAGTGACCAGCTAGAACAATACCCTCATTTTACAGACAAGTAAACTGAGACCCAGAAAGAGGAAGCAAGCAGTTTCTTCAGTCTAAACACTAGAACCTAGATCTCTTGAATCCCTGACCAGGGTATTGACTGCCCTGTCTTTATGATCTGTCTGTTGAGTCTCTTCAGGAAAAATAATATATTTTCCATTAGTATTGGAAACTGGCAACCCCCCTGTTGTTGGTCAAACAGACCTTCCCAAAGACTCTCCCTTACTGTCCTCTAGTATAGAAACTAGAAACCAAATATTTAATTTTCCAGCTGGAAATGGAATATGTGACCCAGTTTGGACCAATAATATAAAAAGAAAGTCTTTCAGAGGGCTTCTCTGAGAAAGCAAAAAGTCACTGTATGTAAAAACTTTTTTGTCTGTTTTTTTGATCACCAACACTTTTTTCCCTTGATTGAGGTTGTGATGTTTGGAGTTATGACAAGCATCTTTTAACTATGAATCTAGTAACAAGAAGGCAAAATTCCAATATGCAGAGCTGGGTAGAGCAAAAGGGAAGAAAAAGTATGAGTTACTGATCAGATCACTCCACTGCCTGAGATCTTGATGAATGTTTTCTTATTTTTATTTTTAAAATGTTAGTTACAACTCAGGATTAGGTACATGAGTGGTCATTGTACAGGTGAAGTTTGGGCCTCCCATTGATCCTCACTTCACCTGGTTTGGGATCAGATACCCTTACTGACATTATGTGCCCCTCACCTCCCCTGGCAGTGTCTCACTACTACCAATCCCTTTCTTGTAGTTTTATGATATGTGTTCAGGATCCACTTGTGAGTGAGAACATATGGTACTCAGTTCTTTGTTTCTGTGATAGATCACTGAGTATGATAGACTCTAAATCCATCTAAGTTGCTGCAAAGTCCATAATTTTGTCCTTCTTTATGGCTGCACAATATTCCACCATGTACATGTACCACATTTTAAAAATCCAGTCTAATTTCGATGGGCAGCACGGTTAGTTCCATGATTTTGCAATTATGAATAGTGCTATGATAAGCATGCGTGTGCAGGTATCTTTTTTGTAGAATGATTTGAGTTCCTCTGGTATATTCCCAGTAGGGGGATTGCTGGGTCATATGGAATGTCGATTTTTAAGTCTTTTAGAAATCACCACACTGTTTTCCACAGAGGTTGTGCTAATTTACACTCCCACCAACATTGTAGAGGCGTTCCCTTTTTCCCCTGTATCCTTTCCAGCATCTGTTGTTTTTTGATTTATTAATGATTGCCATTCTGACCGAAGTTAGGTGGTATCTCAGTGTGGTTTTGATTTGCATTTCTTTGATGATTAGTGAGGCTGAGAATTTTTCTTAATGTATATGTTGGCTACTCATATGTCTTCTTTTGAGAAGTGTCTATTCATATCTTTTACCCACTTTTTAATAGGGTTGTTTATTTTTTCCTTTTGACATTTCGAATTCCTTGTAGATCCTGGATGTTAAGTCTTTGTCAGATATACAGTTGGCAAATATTTTTTCCCATTCTGTGGGCTGTCTCCCCACTCTCTTGATGGTTTCTTTTGCTTTGCAGAAGCTTTTCAGTTTGATCAGGTTCCACTTGTCTATCTTATCTATTATGGCATGGGCTTTTGGGGTTTTGATAAAGAATTGGTTGCCTATTCCAGTTTCTGCATTTTATAAGATTCTTATAGTTTGAGGTTTTATGTTCAGGTCTTTGATTTACTTAGAGTTAATTTGTATGTGTGGTGATAGGTAGGGGTCCTATTTCATTCTTCTGCATGTGGTCAGCCAGTTTTCCCAGCACCATTTACTGAACAGGTTCTCCTCGCCCCAGAGGTTGTTGGTGGAGGCTTTGTTGAAGATGAGTTGGCTGAGAAACTGAGGTTTTGCTTCTGGAATCTCTATCCTGTTCCATTGGTCTATCTGCCTGTTTTTGTACCAATATTGGACTGTTTTGATTATTATAGCCTTAATAATAAAATTTAAAATTTGGAAGTGTGATACCTCCTGCTTTGTTTCTTTTGCTGAGGATTGTTTTGGTTATTTGTGGCTGTTTATGTTTCCATATGAATTTCTGTATTGTCATTTCCAGGTCTGAGAATGATGTTGGTAATTTAATGGTATTGCATTGAATGTGTAGATTGCCTGGGTAGGATGGACACTATCGTAACTGAGCACTTAAATACCCCACTAAGAATCCGTGATAGATCATTGAGGAAAAAAAATCAACAAGGAGATCTGGAACCTCAACTTGACGCTTGACCAAATGAACTTAATAGAAACCTATAGAACACTCCACCCAACAACCACAAAATATACATTCTATTCATCACCACATGGAACATACTCCAAGATCGACCACATCCTTGACCATAAAGCAAGCATGAACAAATTTCATAAGTTTAAAATACTGCCATGCACCTTCTCAGACCACACTGTAATTTCAGAATTTTCTCTTTGAGATGAGGCAGAATATGGGAAGAATCAGTTAACTGTATAATCTTCAAGAGTCTTCAATAGGATTATACAAGTAGAGTTATACATTATGGAAAGAATAGAAAATGCAGCTAAAGAAAGAAACAAAGATAAAATCACATGTATCTCACCATCTATAAATAATGACTACTGACTTTTTTGTGTGCTTTTCTAGATTTATACATACTCCACCCCTCATATACACAAACACATACAATGGCCTAATGGTTATAAAAACAAGATCTCAAGTCAGACTGCCTGAATTCAATGCCTGCTTTGCTATTTTTTTGCTGTGTAATATTGGGTAAATTACTTACCTTTTCTGTGCCTCAGTTTCCTTGTCTGATAATAGAAATACCTTACCTCATATTGGTATTATTGCGATTTAGTGAGTTCATTTTTGTAATGTAGTTGGATCACTGTCTAGTAAATGGTAACTGTTTAACAAATATTGGCTATTATTAGCATATATTTACACAAATTATATCCTATTGCACACACAGTTTCATGATGCTTTGTTCACTGAACAGTTGCATCCTAAACAGAAGGACTTAAATTATTCACATAGTCACAGTTCAGGATCTGAGTCAATTTGTTTTGTGTATAGATTCTTTGTGCCTCTAGGTTAGGTTTTGGCTTCAGTGGACCTTACCATAAGCCCATTCTTACCATCTGAGAGTGGAGCAACATTTTTCTCTAAGAGTTTTTGCTGCTTTCTGTAATTTTCTTATCATAACTGGCTTTACATCATCTTCTTTAGTAGTCACTTCTTTGAGGTCATTTTTCACCACCAGTGCAATGAAGTAAACTATTTTGTCTACTGTAAACAGAAGAGTTTCTTATAATTATCGTCTTTTGGTTGTTGTCATTTCAAGTATTCATCCTAATGTCAAGAAGATGGCAAAAAATACCAGTGTGATAAAATCAAATGACAGACCCATACACATGTAAATGTTATTTGCAATTTTCCAGGAATTGTGAGTCCGAGTCTTCCCTAGCCAAAAATAAGCTGAAAAGCAAAGTGATTAGCCTGGCATTTCAAGTCAGAAACTCTGTTGATGTATAATTTATGTGGGAGTGACTAATACCAGGCAAATCCTGTTAAAATGAAATTTAAAGTATCACCCAACAATATGGTTGTATCAGGGTTTCATGGAATGAATTATTGTTTAAAATAAATATGCTAGGAGTATTTTAGGAGTTTATGGTAGATCACAAAAATGGCCATACAATCTTTACAGCTCCTCCCATCAAAAGATTGAGTCTATTTCCCCACTTCTTGAATTTGAACTTGGCCAGGTAATTTTTTTTTGGCTAATGGGACATTAGTAAACCTGACTCTAGTAGAAACTTGAAAAGTGCTGTGCACTGGGGCTTCACTCTCTTGCTGCTGTGAACACTTTTTACCAGCATATGAACTAGTCTGAGCCAAACCTCCTAGAGATTTAAACACAGGATGCCCTAGCCTAGACATTATACTAGAGGCCTTAGACATATAGATGAGGCCATTCTAGACCATCGGCAATAGCCAGTCTAGCTTAGATCAGAGAAATGACCAGCTGACTTACAAAATGATGAGCAAATAAAATGATTGTTTTTAAGACACTAAGTTTTAGGGTGATGTGGCAGGTAGAATTCTAAGATGTTCCCTAAGATATTCTACCCTAATAACTCCTGTGATTATGTTATCTTATATGTCACAGTTAACACCAAAAAAGGAAGATTGGACTACTTTTGGAGTGATGTTTGCAAGACGGTGGAAAAGAAACTCTAGACCTTGTTCCCCCACAGACACACTGATTTAAAAACAGTGTATGGTCCAAAAGCCTTTATGAGAAATATAGAAACCAGTTAGGAAGTTTCAGTACCTTTGGCAAACTCATAGACAAGAACAGCCACATTAAAATGGTAAGAAAAACAGTCTTATTTCTATTGCATCAGCTCTTTTCCCAAGCCAGGACAGCTCAACACCACTGGGTGAAAAAGTTCAATAACAGGACACATTAAGAAAGAGGGAAACATGGCCCCATAAAAGGAACAAATTAAATGAACAGAACCCAACCTTAAAGAAACAGAAATCTATGAATTACATGAGAAAGATAATCATCTCATGAGAAATAAACTTCTTAGAGAAGCTCAATGCACTATAAGAGAACATAGAAAACTAAATGAAATAAGGAAAACAATGCATGCACAAAACTGGAACATCAACAAAGATATAGAAACTATAAAACAAGAACCAAACAGAAATTCTGAAACTGAAAATTACAATAATGGAATTGAAAAGTTTACTAGAGAAGATCAAAAGCAGACTTGATCAAGCAGAAAAAAAAAACAGCAAACTAGAGGACAGGTCAATTGATACTATCAAATCAGAGAAAAAGAAAGAAAAAAGAATTGAAAAACAGTGGAATGCCTAAGGCACTTATAAAACACCATCAAGTAGACCAATATATGAATTTTAGGAGATCCAAAAGAGAGAGAAAAAGGCAGAGAACTTATTTGAGGAAAACCTCCCAAATCTGAGGAATGAAATGGATATACAAATTCAATAATTCAATTAGTTGAAAAAACTCTAATAGGATGACCCCAAAGAGGACTACAGTAAGACACATAGTAATCAAACTGTCAAAAGTCAAAAACAAAGAAACAATCTTGAAAGCAGCAAGAGAAAACTGACTTCACATGTACAAGGGAGCACTCATGATTTTCAGTTTGTTTCTCAGAAAAAAAATCCCATGTTATAGGCCAGAAGAAAGTGGAATAATATATTCAAAGTGCTAAAAGAAAGAAAGTGCGAACCAAAAATGCAGTTTCAATAAAACTGTCCTTCAAAAATAAAGGAGAAACAAAGAATTTCCCAGATAAAAAAAAGCTAAAGGTGCTTTCATCATTAGACTTCACTTACCAGACTTGCTAAAAAAGAGTCCTTTCAGTTTAAACAAAAGGACACTAGACAGCAACATGAAAGCATATGAAAATATAAAGCTTTTTAGTAAAGGTAAATATATAGACAAATACAGAATTCTTCTTTTTTTTTTTTGAGTTGGAGTCTCACTCTGTCACCCAGACTGGAATGCAGTGGCCACTCCCAGCCACCGCAGCTTCGACCTGCTGTGCTCCGGCGATCCTTCTGCCTCAGCCTTCCAAGTAGCTGGAACTACAGGCGTGTGCTACCACACCCGGCTAATTTTTGATTTATTGTAGAGATGAGATCTCGCCAAGTTTCCCAGGCGGGTCTCGAACCTGCGGACTCGGGCAATCCACTCACCTCAGCCTCCCCAAACGCGGGATTACAGGCTGAGCCACTGAGCACGGCTGAATTCTTTAATAATGTAATTGTGGTACATAGATCACTTAATTCAGATATAGAAGTTAAAAAATAAAATCTTAAGAAAATAACTACAATTATAATTTACTTTGATGGCTACTAAATATAGAAAGACGTAATTTGTGACACTGATAGCATAAAGTAGGGAAAGGAAGATATAAAGGAGTAGAGATTTTGCATGTGACTAAATATCAGTTATCAGTTTTAAATAGATTGGTATGAGCATATGATGTTTTATGTAAGCTTTGGGGTAACCACAAAAATTATCAATAGAAGATGATGAAAAATATGATAAAAGAATTGGGCTTGGCATGTTGGTTCATGCCTGTAGTCCCAGCAGTTTGGGAGGCTGAGGTGAGAGGCTTGCTTGAGCCCAGGATTTTGAGACCAGCTAGGGCAACATAGTGAGATCTGGTCTTTACCAAAAAAAAAAAAAAAAAAAAAAAATAGCCAGGCGTGCTGGTACATGACTGTAGTCTCAGCTACTTGGGAGACTGAGGTGGGAGGATTGCTTCAGTCCAGGAGGTCAAAGCTGTGGTGGAGTACTACTACACTCCAGCCTGGGTGACAGAGTGAGACCGTGACTCCAAAAAAAAGAAAAAAAAAAGAAAGAAGAATGATAAAAGAATCAAATCATGTGATTACAAAAAAGTCAGGCAGCAAGAGAGGAAAAGAGAGACAAAGTAACTATAACATACACAGAAAACAATTTACAATATAAGTACTTTCCTATCAGTAAATACTTTATTTATTTTTTTATTAAATACATCTTTTTTATTTTAAAATTGTGGGGTACAGTTAAGGGTTAGGTATACAAATATGCATTGTGCAGGTACCCTTGTTGATGAGGTGTGCCCCCGACCCCAGACAGATATTGACTACCATTAATCCCATCTCCCTTCCCCTTCCTGCCCCCCCATAGTTTCCCATCACTGTCAATCCTTTTCTTATAGTATTACGATAGTTGTTCAAGGACCACTTATGAGAGAGAACATGTGATACTCAGATCTTTGTTTCTGTGAGAGATCACTCAGTATTATAAACTCTAATTCCATCCAGGTTGCTGCGAAATTCATGATTTTGTTCTTTTTTATGGCTGTGAATATTCCATTGTGTATATGTACCACATTTTTTAAATCCAGTCCTCTTTTAATGGACAGCATGGTTGGTTCCAGGTTCTTGCTATTGTGAACAATGCTGTGATAAACATACATGTGCAGGTATCTTTTTTATAGAGTGATTTGAGTTCTTCAGGGTATATTGCAGTAGGGGGATTGCGGGGTCATATAGAAGGTTGATTTTTTAGAGCTTTTAGGAATCGCCACACTGTTTTCCACAGAGGCTGCACTAGTTTACACTCCCACCAACAGTGTAGAAGTGTTCCCTTTTCACCACATCCTCTCCAGCATCTGTTATTTTTTGACTTATTGATAATGGCCATTCTGACAGGAGTTAGGTGGTATCTCAGTGTAGTTTTAATTTGCATCTCCTTGATGACTAGAGAGGTTGAACATTTCTTCATGTATCTGTTGGCCGCTCGTATGTCTTATTTTGAGAAGTGTCTGTTCATATCTTTTGCTCACATTGTAATGGGGTTGTTTGTTTTTTTTCTTTTCACGTTTGAGTTCCTTGTAGATCTTAGACCTCTGTCAGACATGGAGTTGGCAAATCCTTTTTCCCAGTCTGCGGGCTGTCTCTCTGCTCTCTTGATGGTTTCTTTGGCTTTGCAGAAGCTTGTCAGTTTAATGAGGTCCCACTTGTCTATCTTATCTCTTATGGCCCATGCATTTCGGGTTTTGCTCAGGAATTGGATGCCAGTTCCAACTTCCATAAGGTTGTGTCCTGCATTTTCTAAAGCTCTTATGGTTTGAGGTTTTACCTTTAGGTCTCTGATCCATTTAGAGTTAATTTTTGTGTATGTTGATAGATAGGGGTCTTGTTTGAATCTTCTACATGTGGTCAGCCAGTTTTCCCAGTACCATTTACTGAATAGGTTCTCCTCTCCCCAGTGGTGTGTGGTGGAGGCTTTGTCGAAGATGAGTTGGTTGAGAAATTGAGATTATGCTTCTGGAATCTCAATTCTATTCCATTGGTCTATATGCCTGTTCTTGTACTAATACCAAGTTGTTTTCTGTTTTGATTATTGTAGCTTTATAGTAAAGTTTAAAGTCTGGTGTATGATACCTCCTACCTTTTTTTTTTTTTTTTTTTTTGCTGAGGATTGTTCTGGCTATTCTTGGTCATTTGTGTTTCCATATAAATTCCTGTAATTTTTTTCTAGATCTGAGAAGAATGTTGCTGGTAATTTGATGGGTATTGCATTAAATCTGTAGATTGCCTTAGGTAAGATAGACATCTTCACAATGTTGAGCATTGGGATATTTTTCCACTTGTTTGTGTCATCTTTGATTGCTTTGAGCAGTGTTTTGTAGTTTTCATTGTAAAGGTCTTTCACATCTCTGGTAAAGAAAATGCCAAGGTATTTCATTTTTTTTGTGGCTATTGTGAATGGGATTGTGATTTTTATTTGGGTTTCAGTTTATTTATTATCGGTGTAAAGAAATGCGAATGCCTTTTGCACATTTATTTTATACCCTGAGACTTTGCCAAAGTCATTTATCAGTGCAAGGAGGCTTTTGACAGATTCTCTTGGATTTTCAAGATACAAAATCATGTCATCTGCAAAGAGAGATAACTTGATTTCCTCTTTTCCTATTTGGATACCCCTAATTGCCTTCTCTTCTCTGATTGCTCTAGCCAGGACTTCGAATACTATATTGAACAGGAGGGGTGAGAGCGGGCATCCTTGTCTTGTTCCAGTTTTCAGGGGAAATGGTTCCAATTTTTTGTCTGTTTAGGAGTATGCTGGCTGTAGGCTTATTGTAGATGGCTTTTACCATTTTGAGGTATGTTTCACTATGACTAGATGCTCAAGGGTTTTTATCAAGAAGGGGTGCTGGATTTTATCAAAAGCTTTTTCTGCATCTAATGATATAATCATGTGGTTTTTGTTTTTGCTTTGACGTCTAGTAATTACTTTAAATGAAATGGATTAAAGTCTCTAAACAAAAAATATAGAGCAACTGAATAGATTTAAAAAAAACAAGATCAAGCTATATGCTGTCTACAAAAGAATCACTATGGATATAAAGACAAATGCAGACTGAGAATGAAAGGATGAAAAAATGTATTTCATACAAATGGTGATGTACAGAGAACAGGGGTGTCCAGACTTATATCAGACAACATAGAATTTAAGTAAAAAACTTTCATAAAAGACAAAGAAAAGCATTATATAATGATAAAAGTATTGATTTACCTGGAAGATACAGCAATTATAAAAATATATTTGCCAAATAGAAGAGCATCTAAATATGTGAAGCAAACATTGACAGAATTTAAAGGAAGAATAGATAGCAATATGATAATAGGAGATTTCAATAGTCAATTTTCAATAGTGGATAGATCAACCAAACAGAAAATTAATACAGAAACAGGGAAATTGAACAATACCATAGACCAATTAGATATAAGATATATATAAAGAACACTCTTTCCCCAAACAGCAGAATAAACATTCTTCTCAAGTGTACACAGAACAGTCTTCAGGATAAATCACATGTTAGGTCACAAGACAAGTCTTAACAAATTTAAGATCTAAAGCATACCATGATTTTTTTCTGATCACTGCAGAATGAAACTAGAAATCTGTAGCAAAAGGAAAACTGGGAATTTCAGAAATATGTGGAAATTAAACAACACACTCTTGAAAAACGAATGAGTCAAAGGAGAAGTCACAAGAAAAATTAGAAAATACCATATGGCAAATGAAAATGAAAATACAATATACCAAAACTTATTGGATACATCAAAATCAGTACTAACAGGGAAGTTTATAGTAGTAACTACCTGCAATAACAATGAAGAAAGATAGCATATTAAGAACCTAATTTTTCATCTTTGGGAACTAGAAAAATAAACTAAATGGAAAGTTAACAGAAGGAAGAAAATAATAAAGATTAGAGCAGAAATAAATGAAGTAGAGAATAGAAAAACAATAGAAAAAAGAGTTATTTTAGAAAAAAATAAACAAAATTGACAACCTCTTAGCTAGATTAAAGATAAAAAAGAGAAGACTGAAATAACCAAAGGAGGAGAAAACACTTCCAAATTCATTTTCTGAGATGAACATAATTATGATATCAACGCCAAACAAAGACACTACCAGAGAAGAAAATTTCAGACCAATATATTAGATGAACAAAAATGGAAGAATTCTCAACAAAATATTAGCTAATCAAATTCAACAGCACATGAAAAGGATTATATACCATGATCACGTGGGATTTACCCCTGGGATGCAAGGATGGTTTAACATATGTATATCTATAAATATGATACACCACATTAAAAAAGAATAAAAATCATGTGATTATTTAAATAGATGCAGATAAAGCATTTGACAAAATTCAACATTATTTCAAGATGAAAAGTCTCAATAAATTAGGTATAGAATAAATTTACTTTAATATAACAAAATTCATATTCAAGCTCACAGTTAGCATCATACTCAATGGTAAAAAGATGAAAGGTATTTCTCTAAGGTTAGAAATAAGACAATAGTGCCCACTCTTGCAACTTTCATTCAATATAGTAATGGAAGTCCTAGCAGGAACAATAAAGCAAGAGCAATAAAGAAAAGGCATCTGAATTGAAAGGAAAAAGTAAAATTGTTTCTGTTTGCAGACGACATGGTTTTATACATAAAAAACCCTAAAGACTCCACCAAAAAAACTATTAGAACAAATAAATGAATTCAGTAAAGTTTTAGGACACAAAAAAACACACAAAAATCAGTTACATTTCTGTATACTAACTAACTGTCCAAAACAAAAGAAATTAAGAATATAATCTCAATTACTATAGCATCAAAAAGAAGAAAATACTTAAAAATAAATTTAGCCAAGGGAGTGAAAGATCACTACAATGAAAATTATAAAATATTAATAAAAAAAATTGAAGGCACAAATAAATAGAAGGATATGCTATGTTCATGGATTGGAATAATTAATATTACAAAAATTTCTTTTCTACATTTTTTATTTTAAAGATGTGGGGTACAGTTCAGTTCATCCGTTCTTAATAAAAACCCCTGAACACCTAGGCATAAGGGGAATGTACCTTTAAATAGTAAGAGTTATCTATAATAAACCCATAGCTAACATATTGCTAAATGGACAAAAATTTGAAACATTTCCCCTGAAACCCGGAACAAGACAAGGCTACCCACTTTCATCTCTTCTTTTCAACATAGTGTTGGAAATCCTAGCTAGAGCAATCAGACAAGAGAAGGAAATCAGGGACATCCAACTAGGAAAAGAAGAAGTCAAGTTGTCCCTCTTTGCTGACAATATGATTCTCTATACCTCGAAAATCCAAGAGAACCTGTCAAAAATCTTCTTGCAGTGATAAAGGATTTTGACAAAGTCTCAGGGTACAGAATCAATGTGCAAAAGATAGCCACATTCTTTTTTTTTTTTTTTTTGAAAGCAGGATTTATTGAGAGGTTAGAAAGACTCCCAGAGTAGGAGGGGGCCTGAGGGAGTTGCCCGACAGTCACATTCTTATACACCAACAACAGACAGGCAGAGAACCAAATAAAAACCCCATTCACAATAGCAATAACAACAAAAAAATGAAATGCGTTGGCATCTTCCTAACTAGAGAAGTAAAAGATCTTTACAAGAACACTACAAAATACTGCTCAAAGAAATCAAAGATGACACAAACAAATGGAAAAATATTCCATGCTCATGGGTTGGAAGAATCAACATTGTTAAGATGGCTATCCTACCCAAGGCAATGTACAAATTTAATGCAATACCCATTAAATTACCAGCATCATTCTTCTCAGAATGGAAGCAACCTGGAAATGACAATACAGAAATTCATATGGAAACATAAATGACCACAAATAGCCAAAACAATCCTCAGCAAAAGAAAAAAAGTGGGAGGTATCATACTTCCAGACTTTAAACTTTTTTATAAGTTTACAATAATCAAAACAGCCTGGTATTGGTACAAGAATAGGCAAAAAGACCAATGGAACAGGATAGAGATTCCAGAAGGAAAACCTCAATTTCTCAACCAACTCATCATTGACAAAGCTTCCACTAACAACCACTGGGGAGAGGAGAACTTGTTCAGTAAATGGTGCTGGGAAAATTGACTGACGACATGCAGAAGATTAAAACAATTCCCCTAACTATCACTATATACAAAAATCAACTCTAAATGAATCAAAGACCTAAATATTGTTAAAATTTCTATATTGCCCAACGCTATTGACAGATTAAGTGAAATTCCTATGAAAATTTCAATGACATTTTTCACAGAAATAAAAAAAAGATTCTAAAATTCATATGGAACCACAAAAGATGTCAAATAGTCAAAGCAACCTTAAGCAGGAAGAACAAAGCTGCATGCATCATACTTCCTGCTTTGAAATTGATTAAAGATCTAAGCATAAGATTGAAAACTATAAAACTCCTAGAAGAAAACCTTAAAGAAGAGCTTCATTATGTTAGATAAATGAGACAACATCAAACATTAAAGCTTCTTCACAGAAAAAACAGCAATAAAGAGTGAAAAAGCAACCTAGGGAATGAGAGAAAATATTTACAAACCATATATCTGTTAAGGGATTAATATTCAGAATATATAAATAACTTCTTCAACTCAACAACAGCAACAATAGCAAAAGAGGGAAAAAAAAAGAAAAGAAAGAAAATCCAATTTTAAAATGGGTCGATGACCTCAATCCTCAATAGACATTTCTTCAGAGAAGATATATAAGTGGCCAATAAGCACATAAAATGGTAGTCAGCAACATAAATCTTCAGGAAAATGCAAATGTCCCTATAGAATAGCTACTATTTTTTTTAAAAAGAAAATAACTAATGTTGGTGAGTATATAGAAAATTTGGAACCCTTTTGCACTGTTGGTGGAAGTATAAAATGGTGCAGCAGCCACTATGGAAAACAGCATGGAGATTCCTCAAAAAATTGAAATTAGAATTGCTATATGATTCAGCAACCCCACTTCTGGGTATACATCCAAAAGAATTGAAAACAAAATCTTAAAGAGAGATTTGTATATCAATGTTCATCGCAGCATTATTCACAATACCCAGGAGGTAGAAGCACCCTAAATGTCCATCTAAGGATGACTGAATAAAAAATGTAGACAAAAAATATATATAGAGAGAGACAGGTTATTCAGCTCTAGAAATGAATAAAGCATCATATGCTACAACATGGGTGAATATGACAGACATGTGAAATGAAATTAGGCAGTCACAAAAAGTCAAATATTACCTAATACCACTTATATGAAGTGTCTAAAGTAATCAACTTAAAGAAACAGAAACTGAAATGGTAGTCGTCAGGGTTTGGGGGTGGGGGAAAAGGAGGATTGTTTCTCAATGGATATGGGATTTCAGTGTTGCAAAATAAAAGTTCTAGAGATCTATTGCACCACAACGTGCATATGGCTAACACTATTGTATTGTACATTTAAAAATGATTAGGATAGTACATTTTATGTTAATGTGATTTTTTTAAAAATACAATTTTTAAAAAGTAAAGGAGAACTATTCTGGGTAGATCTGACCTCATTGTTTTAGCCTTTTAAAAGTAGTTTTCTCAGCCGGGCTCAGTGGCTCAGCCTGTAATCCCAGCACTTTGGGAGGCCAAGGCGGTGGATTGCCTGAGCCCGCGGGTTTGAGACCAGCCTGGGCAACTTGGCGAGACCTCATCTCTACAATAAAAAAAATAAAAATAAAAAAATAATAATAGTAGTTTTCTCTGGCTGGAAGCAGAAGAGAAATCAGATATTCAAAGCACAAGAATAATTTGATGCACAGTTGCTGGTTTGAAAACAGAAGAGGCCATATAGCAAAGAATACACATGGTTTCTAGGAGCTGAAAGTGGCCCCCAGATGGCAGTCAACAAGAAGATGGGACCTTAATACTACAACTACAAGGCACTAAATTCCACCAGCAGCAAGAATGAGCTTGAAAGCTGCCTTTTTTTTTTTCCTCCCATAGTTTCCAGATTAGAACTCAGCCTAATTGACAATTTGATTTCAGTTTTGTGATATCCTGAGCAGGGAACCCAACCCTGTTGTCCTGGACTGCTCACTCACAGAACTGTGAGCTAATAAATGGGGACTTTTATAAGCCACTAATTTTGCATTGGTTTGTTACACAGCAATATAAAGCCAATACAGTTGATTTATTATGTAGCAGAAGTTTGATGAAACAAGGTGTAATAATTTCTATGTGCACTTTTAACAGAATTACTTATTTGTAATGCAGTGTGACCTGTATGACAAGGGTACACCCAAAATGTGTCATACAGGTCAGCTCATCAAAAGAGGTATTAGACTTTATGCTTATCCCTTGTTTAATGACCGATTAATTTCTGAAAAATTTATTATTTAGAACAATACATTACATGAAAAAATATTTACATTAAAAAAATCTTCCTTAATGTGAAAATAAAGAAAATGTGTTCTCAAGATACAGAGGAGTAATTGTAACCATTTGCAATATAACAGCAAATAATATTTTTCACTTTAAATTTTGCAATTATTATACACTCACTAAGTGTTGCAAAAAATACCACAGAGAAGTCTCCTGTACCCATGACCCAGCTTCCCACAATGGGAAGATCTTACATAGCTATAGTACATTATCAAAACCAGGACATTGACATTGGAACAACACAATTAACTAGACTGTAGACCTTACTCTAATTTCACCAGTTTTTCCCCGCATTCATTTTTTTGGTGTGTATACAATTCTATGAAATTTGATCACATGCGTAGATTTATACAACAGCCATCACAGTCAAGATAAAGAACTATGACTGGGTGCGGTGGCTCACGCCTATAATCCCAGCACTTTGGGAGGCCTAGGTGAGAGGATTGCCTGAGCCCACAGGTTCGAGACCAGCCTGGGCAACCTGGCGAAACCTCATCTCCACACACACACACACACAAAAGATATAGGACTGTGATGTCACCACAAAAGAACTATTTTTAGTTACTCTTTTATAGTCCTACCTTCCCATCCCCTCCCCAAATTCCTGGCAACAACCAATATATTCTCCTTCTCTATATTTTTTTTCATTTTGAGAGTGTTATACATACAGCATATTATCTTTTAAGACTGACTTTATTCATTCAGAATAATGACCTTTATTCGTTCAAGTTGTTGCATGTATCAATAGTTCATTCCTGTTTATTGATGAGTAGGTTTGCCCATTAACTTGTTGAGTGTCATTTATATTTTTTCCAGTTTGGGGCTTTGGCACGTATAAATATCCCAAGTACATTTGTGTACACTTTTTTGTTAAAAGGCAAGTTTTCATTTCACTAGGATAAATGTCTAGAAGTATGGTTGTCAGATTATATTGTAAGTGTATGTTTAACTCCTTAAGAAACAGTCAAACTGTTTTTCAAAGTGGTTGACAATTTTACATTTCCACCAGAAATGTATGAAAAATCCAGTTCCTCCATACCTTCACCAGCATTTGGTATTGTCAGCATTTTTTTTTTTTATTATAGTCATTCTGATAGATGTGAAATGGCTTTAGTTTGCATTTGCCTGATGGCTGATGATGTTTAACATTTTTTATGTACGTAGTTTCCAATCATATATGTTCTCTGGTGAAATATCATTCAAGTCTTTTGTTTGTTTTTAATTGGATTGTGTTGTTTTCTTACTATTGACTTTAACAAATTCTCTATATATTCTGGATTAGCTGTATGATTTATAAACATTTTCCCTAGTATGTGGCTTCTCTTTTCATACTCATTATTTCACAGAACACAAGTTTAAAAAAATGTTTTTGAGTCGGAGTCTCACACTGTTGCCCAGGTTGGAGTGCAGTGGCACACTCACGGCCACGCCAGTGACAACCCGCTGGGGTTCGGCGATCCTTCTGCCTCAGCCTTCGAAATAGCTGGAACTACAGGCGCATGCTACTACGGCCAGCTAAGTTTTGATTTTTTTTTATTGTAGAGACAAGGTCTTGCCAAGTTGCCCGGGTTGGTCTCAAACCTGTGGGCTCAGGCAATCCACTTGCCTCGGCCTCCCAAAATACTGGGATTACAGGCTGAGCCACCGAGCCCAGCCCTAAAATTTTTGATTAAGTAGATTTGGGTGATTTTTAAAAAAATTTATGGATAGTGTATTTTGGTATCACATTTAAGAACTCCCTAGTTAAAGAAGATATTTTCTTTTTTTTTTTTTGAGTTGGAGTCTTACTTGGTCGCCGAGACTGGAGTGCAGTGGTTGCTCCCGGCCACCGCAGCCTCGACCTGCTGGGCTCCGGCGATCCTTCCACCTCAGCCTTCCGAGTAGCCAGAATTACAGGCATGCGCTACACGCCCGACTGATTTTTTTGATATATTGTAGAGATGAAGTCTCGCTTCCCGGGCGGGTCTCGAACCCGCGCGCTCAGGCAAGCCACTCACCTCAGCCTCCCAAAGGCGCGGGATTACAGGCTGAGCCACCGAGCCCGGCTAAAGATATTTTCTTATGTTCTTTTCTATAAATTGGATAGTTTTATATTTAACATTTACATATAATGTGTTTTAAATTAACTTTTGTATAAGATGTGGTTTGGTGTGTGTGTGTGTGTGTGTGTGTGTGTGTGTGTGTGTGTGTGTGTGTGCCTATTGATATCCAGTTGTACAAGTACCATTTGTTGAAAAGACAATATTTCCCTCATTGAATTGCTTTTGCAACTTTGCAAAAAATTAGTTACACATATTTGTGTTTTTTTTTAAATTTATATGAAAAGTCATTAATATGAAACGTCCGAGTTCTCTATCCTATTCTACTGATCAATCTAAGTTTCTGTCTATTTTCTTGTTTGTCTATCTCTCTACTAATACTACACTGTCTTTATTACAATAAATGTATAGTAAGTCTTAAAATTTGGTAGTGTGATCCCTCCAAATCTATTTTTCTTTTTCAACATTGTTTTAGCTATTCTAGTGTCTGTATCTTTCCATATAAATCTTAAATAAGCTTGTCTATATCTACAAAAAACATTTCTGAGATTTTTGAAGAAATTTTGTTAAATCTATAGATCAATTTGAGGAAAATTATCATCTTTACTATGTTTAGTCTTTCAATCCATGAACATGGTATTGTCCCTCCACTTATTTATATATTTGTTGATTTCTTTCATCAAAATTCAACAGTTTTTAGCATATAGTATCTATGTGTATTTTGTTAGGTTTATATTTGTGTATCTCTTTTCTAGGAACAACTGTAAATGGTATTGATTTTTTCATTTTGTTTTTTAATAGCTCATTGTAAAAAAACATGATTTTTATGTAATTTTTGCTTAATTTATTTATTAGTTTTAGGAATTTTTCTATAAACTCCTCGGTGCTTTTTTTATATAGACAATCATGCAATCCGCAAATAAAGAGTTTTTTTCTAAACTGTATGCCTTTTATATCCCTTTTTTGCTTGCACAGTCTAAGATTTGCAATACTATTTTAAATAAGGGTAGTGAGAGTAGCTATCCCTATCTTGTGTCTGGCAAAAAACAGTCAATCTTTCACATTATATATGATGTTACATCTAAGATTTTTAAAAAATGGCCGTTGCCCTTTATCTGGTTGTGCTGGTTGAGTTTTTTTTTTTTTTTTTTCAGAATTGGTAGTCAGATTTTGTTAAGTACCCTTTCTGCATAAATTAATATGATCGTGCAATTTTTCTTCTTCAATCTATCAGCATAAAGTATTATACAGATTGATTTTCAAATACTAAATAGCAATTGTATTCCTGGAATAAAACCCCTTGGTTGCGGTATATAACTCTATTTATATATTGCTGGATTTAGTTTGCTAATATTTTGTTGAAAATTTTTGTTTCTCTGCCATGAGAAATATTGGTTTGCAATTTTTTTATTGTTCTGTGGTTGAATTTATTTGTATGAAGCTGTTTGTAGTATCTTATTGCTATTTCTTTAATGTCTATGGTGCCCATAATGGTATCCCCTTTCATTTCTAATATTGAAAACTTGTGACTTTTCTCTTTTTACCTTTGTCAGTCTTGCTAGGATTTTATCAATTTTATTGATCTTTCCAAATAACTTACTTTTATTTTTATTCATTTTACCTATTTTACTGTTTTCAATTTCATTTATTTCTGCTTTTATTTTTATAATTTTCTTGCTTTTAGGTTTATTTTCTTTATCTTTTTCTACTTTGTTAAGGTGGAAACTTAGATTATTGATTTGAGACCTTTATTCCTTTCTTATATAAGCATTAATGCTACAAATTTCCCTTCATGCATTGCTCTAGCTGCATTTCATAAGCCTTGAGATGCTGTATTTTCATTTTTATTTAGTTGTATGTAGGTTTTCATTTTCATTGAAAGTTCCCTTTTGACTCATGTATTGGTTAGAAGCATGCTGTTTTAATTTCCAAGTATTTGGAGATTTACCAGTTGTCTACTTGTTGATTTTTAGTTTGATTCTAGTGTGATTAGAGGTGATATCTATATGATTTTATTTTTTAATTTGTTGAGGCTTGTCTTATGACCTAGGGTATGGTCTATCTTTGTGAGTATTCCATGCTTGATTGAAAAAAATGTAAATTCTTCTATTGTTGGGTGAAGTGCTTAACAAATGTTAATTAGGTCCTGTGGCTAATATTACTATTCCGTTCTTCTACATCTTTACTAATTTTTTTTAAGAAAGAAATTTATTAAAGAGAAGATGTATTGTGAAGGACACTACAGGCAGGACAGCAGCAAGAATGTCTGCTGTCTGCAGCCTACTAATGTTTTTACATAGAGTTTTATCAGCCATTGAGAGAGGGGTATTGAAATCTTGAAGTATAATTGTGAATTTATCTATTTTGTGTTTCAGTTCTGTTAGTTTTTGCTTCAGGTGTTTTGTTAGAGCCATTATTTGGCAATACACATTTAGAATTGGTATGTCTTCTTAGTGAATTGACACTTTTATCATTAAAAGTATCTCTCTTTGTCCTAGTAATTTTATTTGCTATTAAGTCTACTTTATCTGATATTAGTATAGCCAGTCCAACTTTCCTTTGGTTAATATTTTTATGGTACATCTTTTTGCATCTATTTATGTTTTCCCTGCCTGTAATATTATATTTGAAATGAGATTTCTGTAGAAAGCAAATAGTTGGGAAATATCTGTTACTATCTTTTACTTGGTGTGTTTATATCATTTACATTTAAAACATTACTGTTAGGATGTAAGTCTAATATTGTACTAATTGTTTTCTGACTATTTTTATTTTTGTTTTCCTTTTTCTGTCTTCGTATGGGCTACTTGACTCTTTTAGCATTGCTTTTACTTTATATAGAGAGATAGAGCAGTCATCCTACTGTATCTGGGAATTAAACCAAACTAACTGCTGATCAAAAATATTTGAAAAGTATGTATAACGATATAACAATAAAAATACAAATAAAAAATCAATGCAGTATAACAACTATTAACATAGCATTTATATTGTATTAGGAATTATCAAGAATCTAGAGATGATTTAAAGTATGCAAGAGGATGTACATAGGTTTTATGCAAATACTACATCATTTTAAATCAGGCACTTGAACATCTGTAGATCTTGGTATCCCTAGGGGAGTCCTGTAACCAATACCCCATGGATACCAAGGGACGACTATAACTCTTTACAGATTTTTTTAAGTCTTTGCTTAGGGGATTCTTGATTCATATGTAATCTATTAAAGTTTATTAGTATCAATATTTTACCACTTCAAATTAAATGCAGAAACTGTATTCATTCATTTTCCCTACTTTATAATCCACTTTACTCAAATGTTCTGAAATAATTATTCTACATACATTTCGATAATTTAAGATAATCTTGTCATACTACTTTCAGTCTTTTAGCATAATTTCAAAGATTTAAGCAGAAAAAAATTCATTACATTTACCCATGTATTTATTTATTCTGTTGTTCTTTATTATTGATGTTTTGTGTTTCCTTCTGTTTTAACTTCCTTTTTAGTAGAAAAACATTCTTCAGCAATTATTTTAAGGGAGGTGTGTTGGTGACAAATTCTCTTAGTTTTCCTTTATCTGAGAATGTCTTTATTTTACTTTCATTTTTTAAATCTATTTTCTCTTGATATAGAATTGTGGGCTAATAGTTCCTTCAGTACTTGAATTTTATACCACTTTGTTTATGATCTCCATGATTTCTGTTGAGAAATCTGCTGTCATTTGAATTGCTTTTTCCTGTAGATAATGTGTCATTTCTCTCTGGCTGCTTTTGAGATTCTTTCTTTGTCTTTAGTTATGTCTTTTGACAAATTCAGGATGCTTTCAACCTTTATTTCTTTGAACTCTTAAAAATCCCACACTCTTTCTTGTCTCTTTTTGAGACTCTAATGATATGACTATTAGATATTTTTGTTATTTTGTCACAGGTCCCCGAGGCTTTGTTAATTTTTTTTCCAAACCATTTTCTCTACTGTTTAGCCTTGGTAATGTCTATTGCTCTAGCTTTAAGTTCACCAATTCTTTTCTCTGCAATTTCCATTCTGCTATTGAAACCCAGTAAGCTTTGTAATTTTTTTCAATCATTCTTTCAGTTCTAGAATTTTTATCCAGTTCATTTTTGTGTCTTCCATTTCTTTGCTGAGACTTAATTTGTATCAAAATGTTTTTAGTTATTCATTGTAGCATTTTTATAACAGTTGTTTTAAAAATCACTGTCATATAATTCCATCATCTGTGTCATCTTAGTGTTGGCATCTGTTTATCCTCCTTTATCATTCTACTTGAGATTTTTCATGGTTTTGATACAAGTGCTTTTCAATTCTATCCTGGAAATTTGAAAATTATGTTATGAGACTCTGATTCTTATTTACATCTTATTACCAATTATTTCCTTTCTTAGTCAGAGTTCTAGTCATACACAGCCTCTGCAGATGTCCTCTGGACAGGAGGCAAAGGGATACTACCTCATAATTACTGGGCCAAAATGGTATATGGGTCTTGCTGACACTCTCTCCACAGTTGTCCACCTCTGATAGGGGCTCCACCTCATTACTGCTGGGTTGGGAGGGTAGCCAGAGCTCTGCTCATACACAGGCTCTGTCAGTCCATACTTGTCAGGAGACAGAGGGTTGCCACCTTGTTCTGACAAAATGGGATGGTAGTCATGGCTGTCCTCATACAGTTCTGGTGTTGGTTGCCATGAACAGTTGGAGTTAGGGAAGATACTTTTTTATATTATTCAGGCGGAAAAGCTTATGTTGTCAAAATAGTTTTGTTTTGCAAGGTTTTCCACTTTACCAGTGCTTGGTGTTTAGAGAGAAGGTTTATCTCATTTTATTATTTTGTTTTGATTTGATTTTTCTGTGCTTGATGCTTCTGGGTCATGAGCTTCTATGGCACCCAGACAAGGATATATAAAAGGCAAAAGGTTTATTCATCAAATTTCAAGGTTCTCAGCCAGATCACTTTTTGTCTAATTTTCAGTGCTTTCTGATGTTTACTTCATGTAGTTTTTCCAGAGTTTTAGGAATGAGGTAAAATGTATCTACTCCATTTTGTCTGAAACCAGAAGTTACATTTATTTTAATGAAGAAAATTATAATGTGTTCCATCTCAACCTAAGATACAGAGGGAATCCCCACAGAGAGGTACCATATATCAATTAAACAATAAAAAACGTTTATGTAAATAATAAATACTAATAATTTGAAAGTAAATAAAGACAACTGGATCAGAAAATATCATGCCATGAAGGTTTAGTGACCTTGTCAAAGGAAGAAGAGAAGATTTGATAGTGGTGCTGGGTGATGGAGAAATGTTGTGAGGGACTCATTATTTGGAAGCTGCACTCTTTTTTTCTCTACAATTTTCTTTGCCAAATTTTCAATCTAATGGGCCTCATGGTTACTTTGCATCTAAAGTGGCTTAAAAACAAAGTTATATCATAGAAAAATACTTCTAGGGAAAAACAAATACTAAGCAAAAGAATGCCTTGGAAACATGGAAGTAGCACACATGAACAGAGAAAAATTGTAGAAGAAGATGCTATCTCTTTATTCTTCTTTCTAAGCATATGCATGCAAGACAAAACATTTTGGGGTTCATTCAAACGTGACATGCAATACAAATGTGCTCCATATGATATACTCTAACTAGAAACGGATATGTCAATTAATTTGGTGACTGTGTCTTTGCCTGTAACTCTAATGTCAAAATATCATTCCTATGGTTCATTCATTGTGTTTTGGGGTAAGAAAATTATTATACCAAAATAAAACAGAGAAAATAATAAACAGTTGCCCTAAAAGCAGTATAACTTTCTAAAAGTTGCTACGGCAAAGAGTCATTAATTAAACAGTCATTATGAGAAGTAAATATATAAAAATTGAGCCTGAATCAGGTTGAAGTCGCTGAAGATCTGTTAATAAAGCAAGGAAACTTGGTACAACCTCACTGGGATTTTCTGACGTCTTCCTGGGAAGAAAAGAAAATGACAGGCTCTGATTTGACCACATTCTTGGAGGAGAGCAGTGATTCTGAGAATACCTAGTAGATGTCACATAAATTCATTCTCATCCTAGCTCTAAAGGTTCCTAGGGAGAGAAGAACTATAAGTAAAAACTATTTTATTAAGGTTTCTAAAAGACTCAAGGTTACAAGCATCCATCTCTCAGATTGTAACAAAGAGGGGAGCACTAAATTTTTCTCCTTCCTCAAGGCTTGGGCCTTTCCATCCGTCTGGTGCCTTCACAATGGACCTGGCCATGATACGGAGCAGCGGTGGCACCTGGTGGAAGATTCTGGTGCCTGATGAGAGAAAGAGAGCAGCATCTCTTGGCAAGTGTGGTACATGGCATTAATGACTACAACATTTCTTCCTCCTTGTATCTGCATCCTTTGCCATCAAGAGGCAGAGTGCATTTCTCCTTGATTCTGGGTTCAGCCTCATGAATGCTTTGGCCAACAGAATGAGGCAGAAGTAACAGTGTGTTACCTTCAAGCCTACTTTCTGAATCTTTCACCATTACATGAGAAAAACATGCCTGGGCTAGTCATTGGTCTTAGAATGAAAATGGGAAACACGGAGCAGAGTTGAGTCACCTCAGATAACCCAGCTTAGATGTTTAGAATCTCTAGCTAAAAAGTTCAAGAAGTCCAACCAAGGTTGGCAGAACTATTCTGAGTCCAGCCTAAATCAACCAATGCTTATGCAACCCCACAGTTGCATAAAAAATAAATATTATAATCGAATGCCACAGACATTTTTCTTTAATTTTTATACAGCAATAATGTGAAAATAGATAACTGATGCAGTGGGAGAGATTCTTTCATAAGTACATAAAAAACACCTCCTGCAGAATCACTTATAGAGGGACCCACTAACAGTGATGGGACAAGAACTAATGAAATCTGGCTGGGCATGGTGCTGCCTATAATTCCAGCACTTTGGGAGGTCAAGGCAGGAGGATCACTTGAGACCAGGAGTTAGAGACCAGTCTGAGCAACATAGCAAGACCTCCTCTCTACAAACCCCCCCCCCTCCCCAAATCCAAAAGTTAGTCAGACATGGTGGCAAGCTCCTGTAGTCCCAGTACTCAGGAAGTTGAGGTGGGAGGATCACCTGAACCAAATTTCACTAGCTTTTTTTTTTTTTTTGGAGTTGGAATTGCAGTCTGTCACCCAGACTGCGATTCCAACTCCAAAAAAAAGCTAGTGAAATTTGATTCATTACCAAAGAGTGATTCTCCATTAATATATTTACTGTGCTGTGAGCATTTGTTTTGAAGGGTTGATAAAGAGTTTTTAAAAAAAGCCTGTGGCAGGTTTTACACACACACACACACCACATACATTTACCAAACTGCATCCTTAATATTTATTTTATTATATGTAAGTTGCATCTTATTTTTAAAAGTACATTAAAAGTAAAAAAGCCGGGCTTGGTGGCTCAGCCTGTAATCTCATGCCTTGGGAGGCTGAGGTGAGTGGATTACCTGAGCCCGAGGGTTTGAGACCCGCCTGGGCAACTTGGCGAGACCTCATCTCTACAATAAATAAAAAAATTACCCGGGCGTGGTAGCGCGCGCCTGTAGTTCCCGCTACTTGGAAGGCTGAGGCGGAAGGATTGCCGGAGCCCAGCAGGTCGAGGCTGCGGTGGCCGGGAGCGGCCACTGCACTCCAGTCTTGGTGACAGAGTGAGACTCCAACTCAACAACAAAAAGAGTAAAAAAGTCTATTTCAATATAATCCAGGATATCCTTTTAAATTGAAATTCAATGAGAATGAAGGTGTCCTGTGCATGTCTCCAATGTGCCAGGCCCTGCTGACATGAGTCTCTCACTAGCAGCCCTTGGCACCCTATTCCAGGAGTATAAGGGTTATGCACAGTCCTATAGCATGCTAATTTTGGAGTGTGTGGTACTCCACAGAAGAAGAGAATGGGGCTAACTCAGAAATCCATCATAATCAGTGATGGCCCCACGTTTGGAAAGCCAGTCAGCATGAAGGCTGAGATGGCCAGGCCTGCCAAATGAGGAATTCGTGATGCAAATAATCATCCAACTCTCAGCAGAAGCGCCACTCAGCAGTCCACCTGAATAGCTGTGGCTTGCTCCCAACCAGGGAGTATTAGCAGCATGTTTGCTATTCCCTTATTGTAGTAATCATTCCCAAGCAGACTATGGAAGGAATTTAGACCTTTTCCCCCTCCAGCATCCACTTTCTTCCATTGTCAATTCATTCTCTTTCCGAAGCCTGTTCACTTCTTCCTTCCCTCTCCTTCTTCCTCTGAGGAGCCACATTGATGCGTCCAACAGGCTTATCAGTCTCAAAACACTGTTTTTTAAAAGTTCAATCCTGATGCACGATGCACCTGTGGTCAAATCTACTGGGGGTTAGACAGTTACTCATAGCCAGGCCTGCTAGCGGAGTAGGGAGCTGACCGTGAAAAAGGGTGCTTTCTGTTTTCTGCTGCACAGCATTGTGCTCTGGAACAGGCAACTTGTAATTAACTGCCGAGTTGCCTTCTATCAAACTGCGGCAGGAGGGAAAAAAGTCTCTAGAGATAGCAATAGTGGAATAGAAAGAATGCTGGGCTCTGTCTCTGGTAATCAGAGTGTGAATCTTGGTCTTGATTTAGTAGATGTGCAACATTGGGACCTGGCTACTCAAAGTACGATACATGGACCAACAGCATGAAGAATCTCAGGACTCATCCAACACCTTTTGCATTCAAATCTGCATTTTGACAAGATCCCCAGATGAAGTATGAGAAATACTGAATTAGGAAAATCACTGGGTCTTATTTCCACATGTGAGTTAATACATAGAAAAGCCTTACAACAGTGTCTAGCACAGAGCAAGTGCTATCTCAGTGGTGCCAGTATCATGGATATGATTAGTACATTGTTCTGTTTTTCCACTAATTTTTAAATGATAAAATACATATCACATAACATTTACTATCTTAACCATTTTTAAATGTATGGTTCATTGGTATTTAAATATATTGATGATATTGTACAGACCTCACTACAATCCATTTTCATCTTGCAAAACTGAAATGCTATATCCATTAAACAATAATTCTCAATTTCCCCCTCCCTCCAGTCACTAGAAACTACCATTACCATTCTACTTTCTATTTTGACTACTTTAGGTACCATGTTTGTCACTGGTTTATTTCATTTTGTATACTGTACTCAAGGTTCACCCATGTGGTAACATATAACAGAATTTCTTTTTAAGGCTAAATAATATTTCATTGTATGTACATACCATATTTTGCTTATCTGTCAATAGACATTTGGGTTGCTTCTACGTTTAGCTATTGTGAAAAATGCTGCTATGAGTATGGGTATACAAATATATCTTTGAAACCTTGCTTTCAATTCTTTTGCATATATACCCAGAAGTAAAATTTCTGGATCATATGGTAATTCTATTTTTAAATGTTTTGAGGAACTGCTATATTTTTTTCTTTCTTTTTTTATACTGGCTTTATTTTCTCATTGTGTCATGTATTTAACCATAAGGTTTTTTTTTTTTTTGTATTTTAAAGATGTGAGGTACAATTCAGGATTAGGTACGTAAGTGGTCATCGTACAGGTAAAGTCTGGACCTCCTTTTGGTCCCCACTTCCCCGGGTTTGAGATCAGGTATCCTTATTGATGTTATATGCCACCCTCCTTGCCTGGCAGTTTCTGTACCATCTTACATTCCCACCAATGCTGCAAAAGGGTTTCAAATTCTCCACATCCTTGCCAACACTTGTTATTTTTTTGTTTTGATACTAGCCATCCTAGTGGATATGAGGTGATATAGCATTGCTGTGTTGATTTGCATTTTTGTAATGATGAATAATGATCAGTATCTTTGCATATGCTTCTTGGCCATTTGTATATCCTCTTTTGAGAAATGGTTATTCAAGTCCTTTGACTATTTTTTAATCAATATTGTTGCTGTTGTTGTTGTTGAGTTTTAGGAGTTCTCTTTGCATTCTGGATATCAATTTTTTATCAGAAACATAATATGAAAATGTTTTCATCTGATTCTGTGAGCTGCCATTTTACTCTATTTACTGTCTTCTGATGTACGCATTTTTAAAAATGTTCAGAAGCTCAATTTTTATATTTTTTTCTTCTGTGGCCTGGACCCTTGGTGTCATATCCAAGAAATAATTACCAGAACTAGTGCTGTGAAACTTTTGCCCTACGTTTTCTTCTAAGAATTGTATCGTTTTAGGCCTTACATTTAGGTCTTTGATTCATTTTGAGTTTATTTTTGTACACATTGTTAGGTAAGGGTTCACCATTGTTTTTGCATATGAATATCCAGGTTTCCAGTATGCTTTGTTAATAAGACTTTCCTTTCCCCATTGAATTTTGTCAAAAATCATTTGATCATACATGCAAGGGTTTATTTATGTAGTATCTATTCTATTTCATTGGTTTATATGTCAAAATCACATTGTTTTGATTACTATAGCTTTGTAGTAAGTTCTGAAATCAGAAAGTATGAGCCCTTCAACTTTGTTCTTTATAAAAATTGTTTTTGACTATTTGGGGTCTCTGGAGAATCCATAAGAAAAGGGAACACTTCTACACTGTTGTTGGGAGTGTAAATTAGCACAGCCTCTGTGGGAAAAAGTGTGGTGATTTCTAAAAGAGCTAGAAAGTGATCTTCCATACAACCCAGCAATCCCCCTCTGGAAATATACCCGGAGGAACTTAAATCACTTTACAAAAAAGATACCTGCACATGCATGTTTTTTTTGCAGCACTATCCACAAGAGCAAAAACATGGAACCAACTCTGCTGCCCATAGAAAGTGAAATGGATAAAAAAATGTGGTACATATACACAGATAGAATATTATGCAGCCATAAAGAAGGGCAAAATTATGGACTTCGCAGCAACTTGGATGGATTTAGAGTCTATCATACTCAGTGATCTATCATAAAAACAAAGAACTGAGTACCACATATTTTCACTCATAAGTATTCCCTGAACATTTATTATAATATTACAACAAAGGGATTGGCAATAGTGGGACTTTGCCAACGGAAGGAGGGAGTTCGGGGGGGGGGCACATAACATCAATAAGGGTACCTGATCCCAAATGAGGCGAAGTGAGGTCCAATGGGAGGCCCAAACTTCATCTGTGTGATGACCACTTATGTACTTAATCCTGAATTGTATTCCATATCTTTAAAATAGAATAAAATTTAAAAAGGAAAAAAAAATAAGATGTTTTTAGATTTCTGCAAAAAAATTTTTCAATTTTGTTTGGGATTTAATAGGGATTGCATTGAATCTGTATATCACTTTGGGTAGTATGAAAGTTTTTAACAATATTGTCTTCCAATTCATTCCCATGGGATGTATTCCCATTTAGTTTTGTCTTCTTTTGTTTCTTTCAGCAATATTTCATAGTTTTAGTTGTACAAGTTTTTCTTTTCCTGGTTAATTCCTAAAGATTTTATTATTTTTGGTGATATTGTAAATGAAATTGTTTTCATAATTTCCTTTTCAGGTTGTTCATTGTTATTGTGTAAAAATGTAGCTGGTTTTTGCATATTGACTTTGTATCCTGCTACTTTGCTGAATTCATTTATTAGTGCTAACAGGTTTTTGTGGAATTTTTAGGATTTTCTACATATAAGGCTATATCACTTGTGAACAGAGATAATGTCTTACTTTCCAATTTGAATGTTTTCATTTCTTTTTTTGCCTAATTGTTCTGGCTATAACTTTTAGCGCTGTGTAAAATATGAGTGGCAAAAGTGAGCATTTTGCTTTGTTCCTGATCTCCAAGGAAAAGCTTTCAGTCTTTTACCATTGAGTATAATATTTGCTGTAGGATTTTCACATATGGCTTTTATTTTATTGAGGTAGGTATTTTCCTTTTCTTTCTAGTTTCTTGAGAGTTTTTATCATGAAGAAGTGTTGAACTTTGTCAAATTTTTTTTTTTGTTGAGTTGGAGTCTCACTCTGTCACCCAGACTGGAGTGCAGTGACCGCTCCCGGCCACCGCAGCCTTGACCTGCTGGGCTCCGGCGATCCTTCCGCCTCAGCCTTCCGAGTAGCTGGAATTACAGGCATGCGCTACCACGCCCGGCTGATTTTTCTTTATTTATTGTAGAGATGAGGTCTCGCTGCCCAGGCAGGTCTCGAACCTGCGGGCTCAGGCAATCCACTCACCTCAGCCTCCCAAAGCCGCGGGATTACAGGCTGAGCCACCGAGCCCGGCTTGTCAAATATTTTTAGCGTCAATTGAGGTAATCATGCGGTTTCTCTCTTCATAGTGCTGATTGTGGTACATCATATATTTATTGATTTTCATATGTTGAACTGTTCTCACATTCCAGCGATAAATTCCACTTAGACCTAATGTATAACCCTTTTAATATGCTTCTGAATTTAGTTTGCTAGTATTTTGTAGAATTTTGCATCAACACTCACAAGGAATATTGGTCTGTAGTTTTCTTGTATCGTCTTTATCTGTCAGGGTAATAATGGTCTCAGAATGAGTAAGAAAGTATTTCCTTCTCTTCAACTTTTTAGAAAAATTTGGGAAGGATTGCTATTAGTTCTTTAAATATTTGGTAAAATTCACTAGTAAAGCCATCTGTTCCAAGAGATGTTTGATTATTGATTCAACCTCTTCACTGGTATATTCAGAGGTGTATTCAGATTTTCTATCTTTTCATGATTTAGTCTTGGTAGATTTTGTGTTGCTAGGAATTTGCTCATATCATCTAGGTTATCCAATTTGTTGACATATAATTATTCATAGTACCATCGTATAACCCTTTTTATATCTGTAGAATTGGCAGTAATGTCCCCACTTTCACTTACACTTTTAGTAATTTGAGTCTTCTCAATCTCTCTCTTTCTTTCTTTCTTTCTTTTTTTGGTCTGCCTAGCTAAAAGGTTTGTAAACTTTTAAAAAATCTTTTTGCCAGGCTCGGTGGCTCAGCCTGTAATCCCACGCCTTTGGGAGGCTGAGGTGAGTGGATTGCCTGAGCCTGAGGGTTCGAGACCCGCCTGGGCAACTTGGCGAGACCTCATCTCTATAATAAATTAAAAATTAGCTGGGAGTAGTAGTGCGCGCCTGTAGTTCCAGCTACTTACAAGGCTGAGGCGGAAGGATCACCGGAGCCCAACAGGTCGAGGCTGCGGTGGCCGAGAGCGGCCACCGCACTCCAGTCTGGGTGACAGAGTAAGACTCCAACTAAAAAAAAAAAAATCTTTTCAAGGAACTGGAAACATTTCCCCTGAAAACTGGGACAAGACAAGGCTGCCCATTCTCACCCCTATTGTTCAACCTTATGTTGGAAGTCCTAGCTAGAGCACTTAGACAAGAGAAGGAAATCAGGGATATCAAAATATGAAAAGATGAAGTTATCTCTCTTTGCTGACGATATGATTCTATATCTTAAAAACCCAAGAGAATCTGTCAAAAACCTGCTTGCACTGATAAAGGACTTTGACAAAGTTTCGGGGTACAAATAAATGTGCAAAAGATAGTCCCATTCTTACACACCACCAACAAGCAGGCAGAGAACCAAATAAAAAGCACAATCCCATTCACAATAGCCACCCAAAAAATGAAATACCTTGGCATCTTCCTAACCAGAGAAGTGAAAGAACTTTATAATGAAAGCTATAAAACACTGCTCAAAGAAATCCAAGAAGACATAAACAAATGAAAAAATTTTCCATGCTCATGGATAGGAAGAATCAACATTGTTAAGATGTCCATACTATCAAAGGCAATCTACAGAGTCAACGCAATACCCATTAAATTACCAACATCATTCTTCTCAGACCTAGAAATGACAATACAGAAATTCATATGGAAACATAAATTACCACAAATAGCCAAAACAATCTTTAGCAAAAGAAACAATGTGGGAGGTATCACACTTCCAGACTTCAAGCTTTACTATAAGGCTACAGTAATCAAAACAGCCTGGTATTGGTACAAAAATAGGCATATGGATCAATGAAACAGGATAGAGATTTCAGAAGCAAAACCTCAATTTCTCAACCAACTCATCTTTGACAAAGCCTCCAACAACAACCACTGGGGAGAGGAGAACTTATTTAGTACATGGGACTGGGAAAACTGGCTGAACACATGCAGAAGATTGAAACAGGACCCCTACCTATATCCATACACAAAAATCAATTCTAAATGGATCAAAGACCTAAACTTGAAATCTCAAACTATAAGAACTTTGGAAAACTTAGGAGACACCGTTATGGAAATTGAAACTGGCAACCAATTACTGATCAAAACTCTAAGTGCCCATGCCATAAGCGATAAGATAGACAAGTGGGACCTCATCAAACTAAAAAGCTTCTGCAAAGCAAAAGAAAACATTAAGAGAGCAGGGAGGCAGCCCACAGAATGGGAAAAAATATTTGTCAACTGTATATCTGACAGAGGCCTAACAGCTAGGATCTACAAGGAATTCAAATGTGCCGAAAGGAAAAAAACAAACATCAAACAAACATCCCCATTAAAAATGGGCAAAGGACATGAATAGATACTTCTCAAAAGAAGATATATGAACAGCCAACAGACACATGAAAAAAATGTTCAGACTCATTAATCATCAGAGAAATTCAAATCAAATCCACATTGAGATAACACCTAACCCCAGTAAGAATGACCATCATTAATAAAACAAACAACAACAGATGCTGGTGAGGATGTGGAGAAAAAGGAATGCTATACACTGCTGCTGGGAATACAAACTAGTGCAACCTCTTTGGAAAACAGTGTGGCGATTTCTGAAGAACTAAAAATTGACCTTCCATATGACCCAGCAATCCCCCTTTTGGGAATATACCGGAGGAACTCAAATTATTCTACATAAAAGATACCTGCACTCACGTTGCAGCACTATTCACAATTGCAAAAATGTGGAACCAATTGTGCTACACATCAAAACTGGACTGTATGAAAAATGTGGTACATATGCACAATGGAATATTATGCAACCATGAAAAAAGGACAAACATATGAACTTCACAGCAACTTGGATGGTTTAGAGTCTATCATACTCACCGATCTATCACAGAAACAAAGAACAGAGTACCATATTGTTCAAGCAGACCTTGAATAATTATCATAATACTATAAGAAAGGGATTGGCAATAGTTGGAAACTGCCAGGGAAGGGGGGGTGGGATTGGCAGTTGACGGAAACTGCCAGGGGAGGGGAGCACACTTCATCAACAAGGTACCTATATAATGAAAATTTGTATACCTAACTCTGATTTGTACCCTATATCTTTAAAATAAAAAATTTTTTTAAATCTTCTCAAGAAACCAAGTTTTGTTTTTATTGATTCCACTGATTTTTGATTCTCTACTTCATTTATCTATGTCCTAATCTTTAGTATTTCCTCCCTTCTGCTAGCTTTGGGCTTAGTTTGTTATTCTTTTTGTATTTCCTCAAGTTGTGAATTTAGGTTGTTGAGTTGAGATCTTTCTTATTTTTTTAATGTAAACATTTGTGTCTATAAATGTTTCCCTGACCACTATGCTTTTGCTGAGCTTCATAAATTTTGGTATGCTGTGTTTTTATTTTTATTCATCTTTCAATATTTTTAAATTTTCTTTGTGATTTCTTCTTTGATCCATTGGTTGTCTAAGATTATTGTTTAATTTGCACAAGTTGGTGAATATTACAGTTTTACTTCTGCTATTGATTTCTAACTTTACCTCATTGTGATTAGAGAAACTACTTTGTGTGATATCTATTTAAACCTATTGAGGTTTAATCTGTGGCCTAACACAAGACCTAGGCTGAAAAATATTCCATGTTCAATTGAGAAGAATGTGTGTACTGTTATTGTTTGGTAGTGTTTTATATATGTCTGTTAGATGTACTTGGTTTATTGTGTTAGGTCTTCTATCTTACTTATCTCCTGTCTGTTTTTAAAATTTTATTATTAAGAGTAGGAATATCTAGGTATTCAACTATTATTGTAATGAATTCTGTTAGTTGTTGATTTATAATATTTTAATAGTCTGCTATTAGGTGCATAAAGGGTAATAATTGTTCTATTTTCCCATTGTACTGAACCGCTTATTAGTATATAATGCCCTTCTTTGTCTCTTATAAACTTTTAAAAAAATTTAAACTCTATTTTGCCTGATACTAGTATAACCACCTCTGCTCTCTTTTTGTTATTTGCATGGAATATCATTTTCCATCCTTTCACTTCCAATCTATTTGTATCTTCATCTCTAAAGTGAATCTCTTGTAGACAGTATGTAGTTAGATTGCTTTTTAAATCTACTCCACTAATATCTGTTTTTGATTGAAGTGTTTAATCCATTTACATTTAAAGGAATTATTAATCAGCAGAGATTTACTTCTGTCATTTTGCTATCTGGTTTCTATATGCTTTATAGGCTTTTTATTCTTCATTACCTACATTACTGTTTACTCTTTTTTGTTTAATGTGTTGTAGTGAAATGTTTAAATTCCTTTTGTATATATTCCAAAATTTCTGATGAGAAATCTGTTCATAGTCTTAATGATGATTTCCTGTATGTAGCAAATCACATCTTTTTTGCTGTTTTCAAGAATCTCCTTTCATCTATGTCTTTCAAAAGTTTGATTATAATGTGTCTCAGAATGGATGTCTTTGAGTTCGTCTTACTTGGAATTTGTTGAACTTCTTGGATATTTATATTCATGTCTTTCATCAAACTTGGGAAGTTTTCAGTTATTATTTCAGCAAATATTCTCCCTGCCTCTTTCTGTCTCTCTTCTGCCTCTGGGAATCTCACAATGTGTGTGTTGGTCTATTTGGTGATATCTCACAGGTCCTGTGAAATTCCATCTTTTAAATTTATTTATCAAACTTAGTAATTTCCATTGTCCTATGTTCAAGTTTACTGGTTCTTTCTTCCACTTATGGAAATCTGTCATTTAATTCTTCCAGTGAATTTTTCATTTCAGTTGTACTTTTCAACTTTAGAATTTCCTTTTGGTTTCCTTTTAAGTTTTCTGACTCTTTATTGATATTTCTATTTTGTTTATGCATATTTTCTTGACTTTCTCTACATCTTCCTTTAGTTTTTTGAGCATCTTTAAGAAAATTGTTTAAAAATCTTTGTCTAGTAGTCTCTCATTTGTTCTTTTTCAGGGTCAGTTTTGTTGATTTACATTTTTCCCTTTGAATGGGTCATTCCCTACTGTTTCTTGTGAGTTTTTTGGTAAAAACTGGCATTTGAATTTAATAATGTAGTAACTCTGGAAATCAGATACCCCGCCTCCTAGGGCTTGCTATTTTTGTTGTTTTTGTTTATTGTTTTTGCCTTCTTGACTATTATTGTTTGTCCCTGTGACAAGGAGAAGCCTGAGGTGCAAACTTTAAGGCTTTCTCAGGACTTTTCTGACCCTACACCTTTCCCTGGGCATGCACAATCACTTTTTGATCTCTCTTGTATATGCAGTTGCTTTTGAATTTTTTAGTCTTTAATGTCTGACTCCCAAAAGGAAAAAAAAAGAAAAGAAAAGAAAAGAAAAGGGAGAAATAAAGAGTATCAGCACTTTAAATCTGGAAGTCTCTTCAGCTAGAAGGGGAAGGACTTGCAACAATGTAGAAAGGTGCAATAACAATGACTTCCCAGTCTTTGTCTGCATTTTTTGTCATCTGAAGCAGCAATCAGCAATCAGAGCACAGAGCCCCCAATACTTGGAGGACAGGCTCCTTTTTTGCCCACTCTGGGTTCTGCAAGCTGTCTGTGAGTTGTTTCAGGGAAACATGCACAGCTGCCTTCCACAAGGCTAGGGGTGGGTGGCTACAACTATGCTAAGAGCTAAAATTAACTGCAATTTAGCTTCCAAACCTTCCCCTGGAAGTTGAAAGCCTTCAATAAACTCCAGAGTTCCAAAATAGTTACATCAGACAGATTCTGTCAGTGCAATTGTTGTCTAGCTGGGGAAACAGATTTCTGGTGCTTCCTACTCTGTCATCTTCCCAGATCCTCTTCCTTAATGTTCTCTTCTTTAAAATTTATTTTTTTAGATTAATATACAGTAAAATTGATTAGAGGGCATGCATTTATTTGACTTTTAACACGTTTTGACTCTTGTAACCACCACCAATATCTGGATACAGAACTTTTCAATTATACCAAATAAAACTCACTCATGAAATTTCTTTGTAGCCACTCCCCACGCCCATCTCTAACGCCTAGAAATCACTGATCTGTTCTCCATCAGCATATTTGTCTTCTAGAGGATGTCATATAAAATGAAATCATGCATTATGTTACTTTTTGAGACTGGATTCTTTCACTCAGCCTATGAGAGTCATATGAGTTGGTTTGTCTATCAGTAATACGTTCCTTTTTATTGTGGAATAATAACCCACTGTATGGATATAACAGGTTTCATTCATTCACCTTTTGTAGGACATTTTGGTTGTTTCCAGTTTTTGGTGACTATGAACAGAGCTCTTCTAGACATTTGTATACACATTTTTTTGTGGTTTATACCTTAGTACAGTCGTTCCTTGACTTATGATGGGGTGACACTTCAACAAACCCACAAGTCAAAAATGAAAATGCGTTTAATGCTGGCAACAGAGCAGATAATCCCTGATTCATAATGTTCCAACTTATATAATGTTTTTTTCACTTTACAGTGGTGCAAAAGCAATATTCATTCAATATATACCATAACCCCATCATAAGTTGTAAGGAATTCCTCAACTTATAATGAGGTTACATTCTGAGAAACACATTGTAAAGTTGTAAAATTGTAAGGCAAACCATGGTACATTGGGAACTGTATTTTATTTTCTGTGGAACTAATAGAAATGGTAGTGTTTAAATTTCAGTTTCCAAATGTTCACTGCTAATATAAAGATATGTTATTCCATTTTTGTTTCATCTAAATATACCTTTCAACTCTCCTAAATTCACTCATTTTTAAGAAGTTTTGATTTGTTTTGTTTTATTTTTTATTCTTTCAGGGTTTCTATGTAAGCTATCATGTCATCTGCAAACAGGGAGAGACTTATTTCTCCCTTCCTAACTTGTGTGTCTTTTTATTTCTTGCCTTATTGAACTGGCTAAGTTTTCCACTATGATGCTGAATAAGAGTAGTGAGAGTGGATGTTTTTGCATTGTTCCCAATTTTATAGGAAAGTATTCAGTCTTTCACCATTAGGTATATTGTTTTATGTTTATGAGGGGGGACCCCAATAAACCTGGAATTATCTTTTGGAGGGTCAGTTTTGTTTGTTTTTTTTTTGAGTTGGAGTCTCACTCTGTCACCCAGACTGGAGTGCAGTGGCCACTCCGGCCACCGCAGCCTCAACCTGCTGGGCTCCGGCAATCCTTCCGCCTCAGCCTTCCAAGTAGCCGGAATTACAGGCATGTGCTACCATGACCGGATGATTTTTTGATTTATTGTAGAGATGAGGTCTCGCTGCCCAGGCGGGTCTCAAACCCGCGGGCTCAGGCAATCCACTCACTTCAGCCTCCCAAAGGCGCGGGATTACAGGCTGAGCCACTGAGCCCGGCCGGAGGGCCAGTTTTTGTAGTACAGGCTTCCCCTCTAGGAAAGTGTTCTAGGAGCCCATCAGCATCAGCATACCAACTGGCTTTGTTGTAAGAAGTTGCATTGGGCTTCAGTGATTTTTTTTTTTTTTTTTAGATTCAACACATTTGCCCATTTCTCGATGGGTGATTTACAAGTGCAACTGCACACACCACGCTGAGTGTTCAGCAGTTTTTGACAAAACCAGCATGGCTCCCATATCCCCGCTTAACCTGATTTCTACCTGAGAGACTTTTTTTTGCTTGTTTCCCCAGATGAAAAAAATCCTCAAAGAGAAATGTTTTGCTGATGTGGAAGAGGTGAAACAAAAAATGGTAGAAGCAGTAAAAGACATCAAAATTGACGAGTTCAAAAAAGTATTTTGAGCAGTGGAAAAGCATATCAATAGGTATATTGCATCAAATGGAGAGTACTTTGAAGGTGACCAAAGTTTAAATATATAAGAATAAATACACAATTTTTAATAAATAAATTCTGTGGTTTTTTTGGGTCCCCTCTCATATGTCCTTTATCAATCTGAGGAAATTCCTTTATATTTTTAGTCTGTAGAGAGGTTTTATCATGAGTAAATTTTAAATTTTGCCAAGGCCTATTTTGTATTAGTTGATATGATTATATAATCTATTTTCATTTGATGATTAATGTAGATTATATTGATTGATTTTTGAATATTAAACCAGACTTGCATTTTCAGGTTAAAACACACTTAGTTGTAGTACATATTTTTTCTGTGTTACCGGATTTGATTGTCTAATACTTTTTTGAGGATGTTTGTGGTTTTTTCCATGAAAAATATTGGTCTGTAGTTTTCTATTCTTGTATTGCCTTTGTCTGGTTTTGATCTCAGAGTAATGTTGGTCTCACAAAATAAATTTGGAAGTGTCTCATACTCCCTTATATTCTAGAAGAGCCTGTATAGAATTTGTGTTATTCTTTACTTAAGTGTTTATTACAATTTTCCAGTGAAATCATCCAAGCCCGAAGATATCTTTATTTATTTAATAGTAACAAATTTAATGTTTTTAATAGTTAAAGAAATATACAAGTTATTTATTTTACTTTGGGTGAATTTCATTCATTTGCAGTTTGCAAGGAATTGGTCAATAATACCTAAGCTGTTAAATCCATGTGGGTAGAGTTGTTCATAGTATTCCCTTATTAACTTTTCAGTGCTTATGGGATTTCTGGCAATATCTCTTTGTTGATTCCTAACATTCATAATTTGGATTCTTTCTTTACTTCTTTGTCATTATTGGTAGAGGTTTATCAGTTTTATAAATGAACAGGTTTTGTTCCATAGGCTTTTTTTCCTGCTCTCAGTTTCACTGATTTTTGCCTTATCTTTATTATTTTCTTCTGTCTGCTTGCAATGTTTTATTTTGTTCTTCTTTTTTCAGATTCTTAAGGTGTAAGTTTAGATACTTAATTTAGACCTTTTTTCTTTTTGAATATAAGATTTAATGCTGTAAATATCCCTCTAAGCACTGCTTCAATATCTGCTATATCCTACATATTTTAAATATTGTATTTTTATTTATATTTAGTATAAAATATTTTCTAAGTTCCCTTGGGACTTTCTCTTTGACTGAGACTCTACATTGGTGAATATTCCATATTTACTTAAAAACAATGCATATCTGCTGTTTTTAGGTGAAATGTTCTAAAATTGTTAATTATATCTAGTTGGTTGATGGTATTGTTCAGTTTTTCTATACTTTTTACCTATTTTCTGTGTAATAGGTCTATCAGTTTCTAAGATGGGAGTGTTGAAGTCTTCAGTTATGACTGTGGATTTGTCTATTTCTCCATTCAGGTTAGTCAGTTTTTGCTTCATGCATTTTGTTGTTCTATTGTGAGACACATACACATTTAGTGTTAAGTTTTCTCAACAATTGGTTCTTTCATCATTATGTAATTTCTCCCTCCATCCCTGGTAACTTTCTTTACTCTGAAGTCTACCTGATGCTAGTATATCCACTCCATCTTTCTTTTGATTATGGTACATACTTTTATATCATTTTACATTTTCTTTTTAGTTGGAGTCTCACTCTGTTGCCCAGGTTGGAGTGCAGTGCAGTGGCACACTCACAACCACCGCAGCCTCCACCTGCTAGGCTCTGGCGATCCTTCCACCTCAGCCTTCCAAGTAGCTAGAACTACAGGGGCACACTACCATGCCCAGGTAATTTTTTAATTTATTGTAGTGGCAAGTTCTCACCAAGTTGCCAGGCTAGTCTCGAACCCCTGGGCTCAGGCAATCCTCTTGCCTCGGCCTCCCACAGTGCTCGGATTACAGACTTGAGCCACCGCACTTGGCCACATTTTACTTTTAACCTAACTATATCATTTTTTAAAAATTAGTTTATTTTAAACAACAAGAAATTTAGAACATTCATTCTAGAAATCTTTATCTTTTAATTGGTGTATTTACATAATCTTCTTTATGTAACTATTGATAACTTTTTATTTCTACCATTTCATTATTTTCCCCTGTTTTTTATTCTTGTTTCTCTTGGTCTGCTTTCTTTTGGTTGTCTGTATATTTTCAGTTATTTTTAATTCATTTATTCTGTTTTTGACTATATTTCTTTGTATAGATTTTTGCCTGGATGTTCTAATTACTAGAATATGGATGTTTAACTTTTCCCAGTCTATTTAGAATCAATATTTGACTACTTTAAATTTAATTTAGAAACTTACTACAATATAAGATCTTTACCCTCTCACATTTATGTTGTAATTGTCTTACATATTGCTAAAACCACTGAAGATGTCACCAGAAAATGTTATAATTTTTGCTTTCAACTATCAAACATAGTCTTAAGAACTCAAGAGGAAATAGTTCATTTTATTTGCTCAGCAAGTAAATATTTTTATTAATAGTAAATAAATAATTATTATGCTATTTTTGGTTTTCTTCATTCCTTATGTTTCAAGTTTCTTTTTGGTATCATTTCCCTTACATTTAAGAAAATTCCTTTAGCAATTATTTTAGAACAGGCCTTCTAGTGATGAATTTATTTTTTTGTCTGAGAATATCTTTAGTTTATTTTCATTTTTGAAGAATACTTTCACTGGATATACAATTCTGGGTTTACTGCTCTATTTTTCAGAACTTAAAAAATATTGCATCAAAGATATGTAATCAACATAAGTGTGTAATGTAGAATTGAACAAAGAAAACATATATATATTCACATTATATAGGTGAATATATTCACACACACCATGGAATACTACTCAGCCATAAAAAAGCATAAAATCATGTCTTTTGCAGCAACATGAATTAAGCTGGAGGCCACTGTTGTAAATGAAATAACTCACAAACAAAAGCTCTAATACGGCATGTTCCCACTTATAAGTGAGAGCTTTAAAATGGTTACATAGACCTTCAGAGTGGAATAACAAACATTGGATACTACGAAAGGTGGGAGGGCATGAAGTTTGAATAATTACCTATTGGGTACAATGTTCACTATTAGGCTGATAGGTACACTGAAAGCCCATAGTTCACCACTAACAATATATACATGTACAAAACCTGCACTTGTACCCCCTAAATAGATAAAAACAGTATAATAAAAATTTAAAAATATTGTGTCACTTCCTTCTGGTCTCCTTGGTCTCTTAGGAGAAATCTACTGTCATTGAATCACTGTTCCCCTACAAGTGAGGCACTGCTTTTATACTTTTGAGGAGTTTTTCTTTTTTTAAGCAGTTAAGCTACGGTTTCTTTTTTAAAATTTAATTTAATTTAATTTTAAAGTTGTGGGGTACAAGTCAGGATTACATACGTAAGTGGTTTAGGTCCAGGTGAAATTTTGGGCCTCCCAGTGGACCTTACTGGTTAGGCACCTTTATGATGTTATGCAGCCCCCCTCCCCTGGCAGTGTTTTGCTACTGTCAATCCCTTTTGTGTAGTATTATGATAGGTGGTCAGGGTGCACTTATAAATGAGAACATGTAGTACTCAGTTCTTTGTTTCTGCGATAGATCTCTCAGTATGATAGACTCCAAATCCATCCAAGTTGCTGCAAAGTCCATTATTTTGACCTTCTTTATGGCTGCATAATATTCCATCTTGTATATGTACCACATTTGAAAAATCCAGTCCAGTTTCAACGGGCAGCATGGCTGGTTCCATGTTTTTGCTATTGTGAATAACGCTGCAATAAACATGTGTGTGCAGGTATCTTTTTTGTAGAATGATTTGAGTTCCTCTGGGTCATGGGGGGTGGATAGATGGGTCATATGGAAGGTCAATGACCACAAATAGCCAAAAAAATCCTCAGCAAAAGAAACAAAGCAGTAGGTATCACAGTCCCAGACTTTAAAATTTATTATTGGGCTACAATAACCAAAACAGCCTGGAAATTGGTACAAGAACAGGCATATACCAATGGAACAGAATAGAGATTTCAGAAGCAAAACCCCGATTTCTCAACCAAATCACTTTCAACAAAGCCTCTACTAACAACCACTGGGGAGAGGAGAACTTATTCAGTAAATGGTGCTGGAAAACTGGCTGACCTTGTGCAGAAGAATGAAACAGGACCCCTACCTGTCACCATATACAAAAATGAACTCCAAATGGATCAAAGACCTAAATGTAAAACCTCAAACATTAAGAATCTTAGAAAACTCAGGAGACACTCTTTTTGTAAATTGGAATAGGCAACCAATTCCTGATCAAAATCCCAGATGTCCATGCCATAAGAGATGAGATAGACAAGTGGGACCTTATCAAACTAAGGAGCTTCTGCAAAGCAAAAGAAACCATCAAGAGAGCAGGAAGACAGCTCACTGAATGGGAAAAGATGTTTGCCAACTGCATATCGAACAAAGGCCTAATATCCAGGATCTACAAGGAACTCAAATGTGCCAAAATGAAAAAAACAAACAGCCCCATTAAAAAACGGGCAAAAGACATGAATAGACACTTCTCAAAAAAAGATATATGAGCAGCCAACAGACACATGAAAAAAATGTTCAGACTCATTAATCATCAGAGAAATGCAAATCAAAACCGCATTGAGATACCACTTAACTCCAGTAAGAATGGCCATCATTAACAAAACAAAAAACAACAGATGCTGGTGAGGATGCAGAGAAAAGGGAAGGCTTCTATACTGTTGGTGGGAATGTAAACTATTTCAACCTCTTTGGAAAACAGTGTTGCAATTTCTAAAAGGCTATGGATTTCTTTGGCTTTATCTTACTGGGAGCTCACTCATCTTCTTGAAGCTGCAGATTTATGTATTTTACCAAACTAAGGACACTTTCAGACAGTAATTCTTTAAATATATATTTTTTCAACACAGAATTCTTTCTCTTCTTTGGGGACTCTGATGACAAAATTATTAAGCTTTTGGTACTGTCTCACAGGTTCCTGGGGCTCTGTTCATCTTTTCTCAGTCTTTTTTTTCTCTCTATTTTTCAGATTGGTTTGTTTCTATTGATCCTTTTCTTAATATCTAGGTTCTGTTATTGAGCCCATCCAGTGAAGTTTTTTTTAATTTAAAAAAAAATTTCAGTTATTATATTTTTCATTGCTAAAATTTCCACTGGTTCTTCTATATGTCTTCTGTTTTTGTTGTTTCTGTTAAGACTTCCTATCTTTTATTCATTTTAAGAGTGTTTACCTTTACTTCTTTTTAAAAATTTTCTTAAAAATTTTTTTAAATTTAATGATGCGGAGTACAATTGAGAGTTAGGTATAAAAGTGGTCATCATACAGGTAAATTTGGGCCTCCCTTTGGTCCCCACTTTGCCTGGTTTGAGATCAGTTACTCTTATTGATGTTGTGTCCCCTCCCCCCCATCCCAGCAGTATCCCATTACTGCCAATCCCTTTCTTATAGTATTATGACAAATGTTCAGGGTCTGCTTATGTGTGAGAACATGTGGTACTTTGTTCTTTTTTCTGTGATAGATCACTGAGTATGGTTGACTCTAAATTCATCCCAGTTGCTGGGAAGACCATAATTTTGTTCTTTTTTATGGCCGCGTAATATTTCATTATGTATATGTACCACAATTTTAAAAATCCAGTCCAGCTTTGATGGGCAGCATGGTTGGTTCCATACTTTTGCTATTTTAAATAGTACTGCAAAAACGTGTGTGCAGGTTTTTTGTTGTTGTTGTTTGCTTGTTTGTTTTGTATAGTAATTTAAGGTCCTCCAGGGAAAATTCCCAGAAGGGGGATTACTGGGTCTTACAGAAGGTCAATTTCTAGTTCTTTTAGGAATCACCACACTGTTTTCCCTAGAGGCTGAACTAGTTTGCATTCCCACCAACAGTGTAAAAGCATTCCCTTTTCTATACATCCTCGCCAGCATCTGTTGTTTTTTGTTATATTAATGATGGCCATTCTTACTGGAGTTAGGTGGTATCTCAATGTGGTTTTGATTTGCATTTCTCTGATGATTAGTAAGGCTGAGCACTTTTTCATGTGTCTCTTCGCTGATTGTATGTCTTCTTTTAAGTATCTATTCGTCTTTTGCCCACTTTTTAACGGGGCTGTTTGTTTTTTTTCCTCTTGGCATGTATGAGTTCCTTGTAAATCCTGGATGTTAGGCCTTTGTTAGCTATACAGCTGCAAATGTTTTTTTCCATTCTGTGAGCTGTCTACCTGCTCTCTTGATGGTTTCTTTTGCTTTGCAGAAGCTTCTTAGTTTGATGAGGTTCCACTTCTCCATCTTATCTCTTATGGCATGGGCATCTGGGGTTTTGTTCAGGAATTGGTCGCCTATTCCAATTTCTGAAAAGGGTGTCTCCTGAGTTTTCTAAGATTCTTAATGTTTGAGGTTTTACGTTTAGGTCTTTGATCCATTTGGAGTTCATTTTTGTGTATGGTGATAGGGGTTCTGTTTCATTCTTCTGGAGATGGTCAGCCTGTTTTCCCAGCACCATTTACTGAACAGGTTCTCCTCTCCCCGGAGGTTGTTGGTGGAGGCTTTGTAGAAGAAACAGACAGAAATTGGAAGCATTTACCCTGAAAAGTGAAACCAAACAAGACTGCCCACTCTCACCCTTTCTGTTCAACATAGTGTTGAAAGTCCTAGCCAGAGCAATCAGACAAGAGAAGGAAATCAGTATCCAAATAGGAAAAGAAAAAGTCAAGTTATCCCTCTTTGCTGACAATATGATCCTATACATTGAAAATCCAAGAAGATCTGTCAAAAAACCTCCTGGCATTGATAAAGGACTTTGGCAAAGTCTCAGAGTACAAATCAACATGCAAAAGGCCGTCACATTGTTATACACCAACAACAAACAGGGAAAGAGCCAAACAAAAAGCATAATCTTATTCACAATAGACACACACACACACACACACACACACACACACACACGCGCGCGCGCGCGCGCGCACACACACACAAGACCTCGGCATCTTCCTAACCAGAGAAATGAAAGACCTTTACAAGGAAAACTACAGCTGGGCTTGGTGGCTCAGCCTGTAATCCCGCGCCTTTGGGAGGCTGAGGTGAGTGGATTGCCTGAGCCCGCGGGTTCGAGACCCACCTGGGCAGCGGGACCTCATCTCTACAATAAATCAAAAAATCAGCTGGGCGTGGTAGCGCATGCCTGTAGTTCCAGCTACTTGGAAGGCTGAGGCGGAAGGATTGCCTGAGCCCAGCAGGTGAGGCTGCGGTGGCCGGGAGCGGCCACTGCACTCCAGTCTGGGCGACAGAGTGAGACTCCAACTCAAAAAAACAAAAAAACAAACAAGGAAAACTACAAAACACTGCTCAAAGAAGTCAAAGATGAGACAAACAAATGGAAAAAAATTCCATGCTCATGGATTGCAAGAATCAACATTGTTAAGATGTCCATTGCACCAAAGGCAATCTACGGATTCAACGCTATACCCATTGAATTAACAACATCATTCTTCTCAGACCTGGAAATGACAATACAAGAATTAATATGGAAACATAAATGACCATGAATAGCCAAAAAAATCCTTAGCAAAATAAACAAGGCAGGAGGTATCACACTCCCAGACTTTAAACTTTATTATAAGGCTACAATAATCAAAATAACCTGGTATTGGTACAAGAACAGGCATATAGACCAATGGAACAGGATAGAGATTCTGGGAGCAAAACCCCAATTTCTCAACCTACTTCTTAGAGCATTTTTATACTAGTTGTTTTGAAGTGTTAGATGATTCTAGCATCTGTATTATCTCAGTATCATATCTTGGTTCTTTGTATGCTGAACAATTTTTGATTGTATCTTAGATGTTTGAGTATTATGTTATTAGACTCTGAGTTTTATTTAATTTTTATGGAGAATGTTGCTGCTTGTTTATTTGTTTTAGCAGGCAGTCAATCTAGTTGTGTTCAGGCTGAAAGTTCTAATCAGTCCTCTGTGGGGTTGTGGTTTCAATATCGGTTATTTTTTCAAGGTCTTTGATATACTGTTCAGCTTTATCTCATGTGTGTACAATCCAGTGGCCAGTCTTGGACTTATACATTGGTCTGTCTCTTCATTTGGTACTCAAAGTCTTTGATATGCTGTTTAGGGTCACAGCCACGCATGCACAGGTCTAGGATAACCCCAGGAATTCATGAACAACTTTATGGAATCTCTTTCACAAGCTCTCCCTTTTCTGTGATACCCTCAATTTTTCAGTTTCTGTGAATCTTCCCTTAATAGCCCTCTAGCAGACATATCCATAATCCATCTGCAGCACAATGGTGGGGAAGCTCTGGTATAGAATGCCTCATTACAGGATAGTTTCTCCTGAATAACATTTACTGAGTGCCTACCACATACTAGGTTCTAATCTAAACACACTACAGATATTATCTCATTGAATTCTCACAAAAACCCTATGAAGAAGGTATCATTATTGCCATCCCTGTATTACAGATTTAGAAACTGAAGCCCAGAGAGGTTAGGCAACTTACCCAGTGACGCACAGCTTTTGATTGTCGAGTAAGAAGTGAACTAAGATTTGAACCCAGGTAATTCTCTAAACTGTTATATGGTTCTACATCTATTTTGTGACCTTGTTTTATAAACCAATCTTCTTCATTCCCAAATCACTCTGCACATACTTCAATAAAGCAGTTATTGTATAATAATTATTTCAAATAAATGTTAATATTTTATGCCACCATCTCCAGAGCCATCATTCTCCCTTTTCAAATTTGAATCATTTACCTAATATGCGCCATAACAAATTGCCACAAACTGGGTGATATAAAACAGAAATTTACCCTTTCACAATTCTGGAGGCCAAAAGTCTGAAATCAAGATGTCAGCAGAATTGGACTCACAGTGGAGACACTATGGGAGAATTTACCCTTTCACAATAAGTCATATTCACAGTGTTTGGGATGTAGATATATCTTTTGGGGAGTCAACATTCAACCCACTATACCTAGCACAAACCACATTATGTGCTCAGTAAATACTGTATGAGTGAGATATTTTCTCCATTGCAAATGACATAAATTCAAGTCAAACTAGCTTAAGCAAAATAAATAAATACATAAATAACTTATTGGTCACATAATTGACAAGTCTGAAGGTACTTCTGGCATGGGACATGACTGGATTCAGGGTCTCAACAGTATATTTCAGTCTCTCCAGTTGTTCTTCCTTCTGGGTACTGCTATTTAAAGAAGTTTCAAAGTGAGAGACCCTTAATCTGCCAGTATCAATATATCAAACAGTGGAGATTGTGACTATTCCTGTTTGAGTTACGCATCCATCCTTGAATGAATTACAGTAACCAGAGGAGTGGAGGTATTTGAAGACTGATTCTACCACTATTACCCTTGTGGTTGGAATATGGAATAGTGGAGCTAGAGATGCTATGGAGTAAGGCAGTGTGATTTATATTCCACCAGAACAACATAAAATGGAGGTGAGTCAATTCTCCAGAGGAGGGGACACTGAGAAGACAAATAATATACATTTACTATAGCTGTTAAGACTGAGCTGGGCTCGGTGGCTCAGCCTGTAATCCCGCACCTTGGGAGGCTGAGGTGAGTGGACTGCCTGAGCCCTCGGGTTCAAGACCCGCCTGGACAACTTGGTGAGACCTCATCTCTACAATAATAATAATAAAAAAATTAGCCGGGTGTGGTAGCACGTGCCTGTAGTTCCAGCTACTTGGAAGGCTGAGGTGGAAGGATCGCCAGAGCCCCAGCAGGTTGAGGTTGCCGTGGCCGGGAGCGGCTACTGCACTCCAGTCTGGGTGACAGAGTGAGACTCCAACTCAAAAAAAAAAAGGATTGTGGTATTGGGAGGCACCAGTGTATTGGTAATGGATGACTTAATAGGTCTTTCCTATATGCATCTTTTGTATACTTATGATCCTTTCGTATACTTAATTACCTCAACCCCATAAACTTCATCCTACTAATCTCTGAGCCTCATAATCTTCAGGCTTTTTCTAGAATTTAAGTATTTACAATATAAATGCCACAGGGGGGCTTTCTTTTTCTTGAAACACGTTTGGCTTTGCCATGGCTCCGAGACCCTTGACTGTTCCCTTTGCTGCAGGTAGAAGTGGCAATGTCTACACTCTGGTTTTGTAGGACATACAGCTCCAAAAGTCTAATCAAGATTCCAGCCTAAGCCTTCCCTGTTTTCAAGCACTCCAGTCTTTCTAAACACCCTTACTAAAAGAGTGACTTTGCTGTAGCCCTGAAATCAATACTGTGTAGAGCATCCTGGTCTCTGCCCACAAAGGTTTATAAATGTTGGAACCAGAAGGTCTCATTATAGTGTGGTCTTACCTCCTTTATGACCCCATGTTGAGGACTCTACAGGTTCAGCTATCTAGTGAATTCTAATGTACAGGATGTTGGGTATCCAGGAAGATTTCTGCCCTTTTCTCTGACTGTATCCTCCATCCAACTCTTAGTAACCCTCTCCAACTCCTCTTTTTTAAACCTCCTCACTTCTGTCAGTTTGAATAATTTTAGATCAGCTTATTTTCTGAGAGGACTTTTGTCCAAGTTGGCTCCCCCGTGGTAGTACAAAATCTCCTTGTTTTCTTACCCCTTGACAGACTTATAGACTGTAGTAGATGTATCTGGCACCTTATCACACATCCTATCAGTCGTATCTCTGATTTCAGAGCTGACTGGGGTGGACAGTTCTTTGTGAGCTTAGGCTCACCTGTCTCGCCATGAGTGAGCACCATGCCTTTGTTCTCTGACTTGAGGTACTTATGAGGCCAGGACGTTGCATGCCCAGCTGGGAATTTCAGAAATGTCAACACATACAGGGGCAGCCCTCAACCAATGGGGGATGGGAGCTAGGTCCTGCCTCTCATCTTTTATATGGACATTTTTGAAAGGCATCTTGTATGCCTCTTAGGAGATCCTGGCAGAGCAGGGTCTTCATAATGCATCCTTATATTGACTTTCTCTTCATCCGTGCCTCGCATTCCCATTCCCTTACTCTTGTTCTTTGAAATCCCTTCCTAAACAAACTACCTGTTCTCAATTGCTTATTTTAGGTTCTGCTTTGGGGTAACCTAAGTAAGATGCAACCTCAGTTGCCAACTGAAGAGGGTATGATCCCAGTGGCTTTCCAGCCCTCACTGTTTTTCTCCTCCCAGGGCTCAGTGACAGTACCCAGTAATCGGCTTTAGCTGTGGATGACAAAAGAGTGAAGGAAGGTGAAGGTGAAGGGGACACCAGGAGCCTGAGTGAAGCGGCAATGTAGGATAGTGGGAAGGGTGTGAGTTATGTTCTATCTTCACTTTGATGAATAGCACGATATCATTTTAGCCCTTGAGGCTAGATTTCAAGTCCCAGCTCTGCCTTCTTTGTGATGTCACCTAGGTTACTCTGAATTTGCCCTCTCACCTTCCTAGGGGTCATATTCTGAACCGGTAGCATACATTTGCCCCATTTGTGAGTTCCAGAACCCTGCTAAGCCACAAAGCCAAATGGCCTGGTCCTCATGGTTGTTCATGCTGCTAGTAGTAATGAACTCTTAATGTGACTTGCTCTTCTCTCTCTCTCTTTTCTTTTTTTCACAGCTACTTTCCTTTAAGAATCCAGCACACCTCTCACAACTATCTGTTTTCTGGGTTCTCCAACCAGGGTCCCCCATCCAAACTCATGTTCTCAGATTTTTCTCTTCAAAGAGTGTCCTACTGCACAACAAGTAAGTGGGAAGGCCACATTCTCTGTTTGTTTAGATGTCCCTGACCTGAGGCAAATAATCCACCTTTTACCTGTGATTGAGTCAATGACAGAACTATCACCTGGGCCCTTGTTGGAGGGCCTTCACTGTACTCTTGCTGTGTTCGTACAAGTTGGCCTGGCTGGCAATCCCCCATCATCTATGAAACAAGCCCTAGAAACATTGGCCCAGCCCAACATCCACAGATGACTTCTCACACCTTTCATCTCCCAGGCCCAGAGGATAAACTCTTTTCCTTTGTGTTCTATTTTGACATTATTCTGCTTCTTTGTTCCCATTTTAGGGCAGTGTGAGGGGAGCTGTGCATTAGCTTTTGTGAGCTTTAATGAAGCAGGATTTGACAGCATTTCATATCAGGTATCATCTTTTGTGTGCATGGGGAGAAAGGATGAGAAATGTTCCTTTAACTGGTGCCAGAGGAGAAAGCAGAGAAAGACAAGAAAAAAAAAATCTGATAACTACTTTTTTTCCATTAAAGTCCTGGCCCCCTTCTAAAAATGCTATTTGTCTATATTTCAAATCAGTTGGGAATCATATCTTTCCACAACAGCATTTCCTTACTTCCTGGAAACATATATCACAGGATGTATAATAAATGTTTATGCTAGCCGTAAAGAGGAAAGTAACATTTCATAAAATTTACCATGGACCCCAAGGTGAATTTAATATAGGAGCCTGAGTGACGAATCCCAAAGCAAGTGAAGTTGGGCTTAAAGCCCATCCTGAACTGACTTCATTATGCTTAGTTGATGTTGGGAGTTGGGGGGATGCAACAAGGAAACTTCCTGAGGTCCCTGCTTGAATGACTAGGACTGCAGCTCTTGCATTAACTCTGCACTCTCTTGTATGCTTTTCACATGCTGCACATGAAGGATTATTACTGAGCAGTTGGTGGCTGGCTCCTCCCTGTGTCTTTGAAGGACAGAACAAGAAGAAACAGCTGAAAATAGCCACAGGATGAAGAAACAGGGGCAACTTCAATTACACAGAAAGGACTGATTCTTCCAGAGATGATGATGCTTTCACGAGACAGCCTTGGTTCAACATTTTGGAATTGGGTGTAGGGGAGTAACCTCTGGAATCAGGACTGCCATAGACTTTAACTTGCCTTCATGAGAGGTCATTAAAACTGGAATGGAGTTTTATCTGCCCAGGACGGTTGAGGCCCAATTCAACCCAGAGTCAGGGGTATGTATGATTCAGTTGCCCCCAGAAGCCCATGTTTGTTTTTATTTTAAAGATGTGGGACTCGTGTTTATTTGTAAATCATTTTACCTGGGATTGGACTCAAATGCCTCTCTAGAAACTGTAGGAAAGGTCACATTGAGGAAACTGGGATCAATTTTGCTGATGCTGTTTGGTGAATGGCCAGGCATAAAGAATTCCATGAATGAGATCTGATATGAGTAATTTCCATGTGGCTTGAAACTTCAGATGAATATCTCCTGAAACAAAATGTTGCTGGCCTGAGTGAATGGCAAGAAAACACTAAGTACAGTTCTGTAATGGGACAGATTGCCTGTGCCTCCATGATCTAGTCACATGACTAAAATCCATGGAATTAGGCTGCTCCTGATCAAGAGCTGACACATCCTGAGATGCATTCCTTCCCACTCTCCCTTCCTGGTCCTAGGAAACACACCCTATACACTTCTAGTGTGGGAAAAACAAGAGCAACTGGAAATATCATGTATGTGGAGTGCAGTCATAGTTCATCCAAGGAGAATGTTTTATAGCAAGATGAACACTAGAAACATCCTCTTATAGCTTGGAAGGCTGTAGGACTAGGGTGAATATTTAAGGAGGCATTAACTCTCCAGGGCCCACTCTGTACTTGCAGGACACTAACGTGCACGCCTCCTTAAATACTACCCCTGGGTACCTTGCTTGCTTTGCTCTGCCCATAGAGGAAAGGATCACCAACCTGGGCCTTAGGACTCTGGGAGCAGCTGCATTTCCTTCTGATGGGTTGCTTGCAGTTGACTCAGCCCAGAAAGGGCTCAAATGACCTCAGAGAACCAACTTGGGTCTTTCTGAGCCTGCAGCAAGTAGAGCTCTGGCAAGTTGTAAAATAACAATTTTTTAATTTACAGCACCACTTGTCTAGAAGGTGGCAAAACTGAAAGCTGCGCGGTCAAAGAACCCAAGATACGAGTTATCACGTGACCTAACTGAAGACACTTTCCTAACCAATGAACGATTGGACTTGTTCTAAACAACAGTGTACAGAGTTTGGGATGCTCCCATCTTGTCCCCAGTGCCAGTTTTTGATCACTAATTTGCATAATCACCAAGAGCTTTCCTATCTAGCACTAAAAAACTCTGACCAGTCTCCTCAGAAAACTACTCATCAGCGTGTGCTCCCTTGCCTGGCAAGCCAATAGACTAGGCTACACACACACACATAAGCTTGGGTGGTCCTTGTTTTATTCTTTGACAATGTCGAGTTCCAGGAATGTGTTCCCAGAAATTAGGAGAGAAAGGAAGGCACGGTCTACATGAGTCCAGTGAAGCAAAAAGCTTCCCTCGCTGTCTCAGATGGGGCTTTTGCATGCTTCTAAGTAAGGAGCCCTCAAGGCCCAGCCCTGGCAATCCAATAACCATCCAATTAAGTAGCAGCAATCACTAGGGCTGCGTCACGATCCCTCTGCCTGTTCTTTAGCTGTCTGTCTCTGCTCCGTGCCTCTGAGAATCAGTGGACCCAGCAAGGCTCCCACAGACCAGTGCCTGGCAGTCGAGACGCACAAGAGCTGCTCCAGCTCTCCTGGCTGCAGGCACCAGCACAGAGTGAAGAAGCACATGCACTTTACAATCCTATTTTATTCTCTAGAGAGAGGAGTAATACAACCCAACCAGAAATCTGGGGGGCTGAGGGGTCTAGAAGTTCTCACACTTAAGTTTGAGAACCACTGAGCTGAGCTGAAGTAACCCCTTATCTCCAGGATTCCCCAAATAGACCAAACCACGAAAGGCATGCCGAATGCTGGCTGGTTAAAAAGGAAACAGCAAATCTCCTCCACTGGATGATCTGCATTCAGAGGACAGAAGTGGAAATGTTCCCTGGCAGGTAGATACGAGGATTGAAATACCAAGAAGAGGTGCTAGGTGGTGAGCTGAGAACCATCCCCCAGGAAGAAGCTGTTCAGTGCAACAATTGGACACACAGGTTCTGGAGCCAGACTTAGTGTTTGAATCCCACCTCTGCCTCTTATTAGCTGTGCTACTTTGGGTAAGTTACTTAGCTTCTCTGTGCTTCCCTTACCCCATCTGTAAATTAGGGATAAAAATAGCACGTATCTCATAAGATTGTTGTGAAGACTCAATGAGACAATACATGCCTAGTGCTTAGAACAGTGCTTGGCATTTAGTAAGACCTGTCAAAGTGTTGGCTCTTTACCCCAAGGAGGCTGTTAAGATCCCTGCCTAGGCTGATGCTGGATCATTTATGTCAGGTGAAAGTTGCTGGCCACACCAGATGAGAAGCCAGACAGTAGGAAACAGCTCGGTTTGAGGTGGAGACAAGGCTCAGATCTCTGGGCAAACATCATCCACATTGTGCTCACACTTAGCCAGACTCCCAGGACCAAGGTGGAAAAACGGGCTTTCCCAGGAGGAGCCAAACAGATAGACATTATTTCCTAGCAGTGGGAAGCTCCCCGCCAGGGAGGAGAGCTGGGCATTATCCTCCCCTCACCCCTAGGCATAAGCCTCCTTTAATAAGTAGTTGCCCTTCCCCGGACCTGACGTCTCAATCCTCCCAACCCCCCTCCTTGCTCGCTGAGCTGCTGCCTCCGCCGCCACCATCAGGCTGGGAGAACTGCCAGGAAGAATCCGCGCAGCAGTGAGCGCCAATAATGCTAAACAATGGATTAATTACACTCCTCGCCTGTTTAGCTGGAGCTCCCAGGGTCGCCTGCACGTGTGGCCACAGAAGACAACAACAGGTGCGAGACGCTGGTGAACGCATCAACTGCCCGCA
>NW_007097652.1:54409-59199 GCF_000164805.1 Carlito syrichta
AGTACCACTTGTTTTTGAAACCTGCTTGGAGCCATAGATGGAGAGCTCTGGGGGGTGAGGCGAGCCTTCATTCTAGGAGGGCATCTGGCATGGGGTGACGGCTGGGCTGGCACTGCTCTGAGCCCACCTGGCCAGGCAGGGAAGAGACGACAGCTGCTTTATGCTCCTATGAGTGCCAGCTTTCCCGAAAGGAGGTCAGCCTGGGAGACCAAACTGCTAATTAGGTCGCATTCTGCTTCCTGCTGCCACTTTAATTTCCACCCCAGAAAACCTTCAGCTGTGAGTCCAAGACCATCAGCCCCTTTCACCCAAATGCAAATATCTCCAAGGCCTCTCTAGTTGGCAGGCCTTCCACTGGTGCTGGCAAGCAGTGGCAAGGACAGAACTCCACGAAGCACAGGAACGTCCAACAGAGAGGGGCACCTAAGAGAAAACTGGCTTGGGAAATTGGAGTCTGCCTAAGTTTGAGATTGCTTTTAAGAAGACAGTCCGCCTTGTAAAGATTTATAGAAACTGGGTGTTATGGATGAGCCCTGAACCAAGGGGTAGGAATTTCGGGCCTAATTTTGAGCTGGGGGACCTTGGGTAAGTCACTTGAGTGACTTGAGTTCCCTGAGTCTGTCCTCATCTGTAATGAGTGAGTTGAATTGACCCATTCCAGCCTCTGTGATTCTGATAATGATTTATATCTGGTTTCAAATCAATGGTGTTCATTTTTATCTGTGTCCTTTGCTGTATATATGGATATAGTATGTTTTGCCTTTCTTTTCTTTTCTTTTTTTTAGTAAGTAGGAATTTATTAGAAGTTAGGATGCCGGACTCAGTGGCTCAGCCTGTAATCCCGTGCCTTTGGGAGGCTGAGGTGAGTGAATTGCCTGAGCCCGCGGGTTCGAGGACTCGCCTGGGCAACTTGGTGAGACCTCATCTCTACAATAAAAATCAAAAAATTAGCCGGGTGTGGTAGCATGCGTCTGTAGTTCCAGTCACTTGGAAGGCTGAAGCGGAAGGATCGCTGGAGCCCAGCAGGTCGGGGCTGCAGGTCGGCGCTGCGGTGGCCGGGAGCGTGCCACTGCATTCCAGCCTGGGTGACAGAGTGAGACTCCAATTCAAAAAAAAAAAAAAAAAGAAGAAGTTAGGAAAACTCCCAGCCGTGAGAGGGTACCCAAAAGATGGCTGCCCTGTTTTGCCTTTCTCCCCCTCAAAGACTGAAGCCCCTGGATGAGGTCATGGTTTGCCAAGTGGAAGAACTGAAACAGAAAGAGAACCTTCTACTCAAGGTCTCTCAAAGGGTAAGGTGCATTCCTGGTCCTGGACTCCAGGCACTTCAAGCAGAATTCCACAGCAGGAAAGCCCCAGGGCAAATCTACACAGTCTGAATCCAGGTTCCCCATCCTTGCCTCTCTGCACATTCTCTTCTCTTCCCTTACCTTGGTCCTGTTCATTTTGACCTCAAATCCACTTCCATGACCCTTATTCTAACCTCATCCCAAAAGGCTCTGGGATCAGTCACTTGCTCTTTGGTATTCACTGAAACTATTTGTTGCTTTTCTCAGGTATATTTGCATTTTCAACCCCCTATGGTGGATGCTGTGATGTCCAGATGCCTTCTCCCAGGCATCTCCTCCCCCAGCCACCAAGACTGTCAGCTTCTGAGTCCCTCTCTGGAAACTGCTCTCAGCTGATAGGAGCTTTTTTGCCCCCTTCCAGGGGGTGGGGGCTGTCCAAAGGCCCAGCCCCTTTGCCTCAATTTGGGCCAATTCTGCAAGGCCACCCCAGCCCTGGAGCCCCCTGAGGGATGAGCTGAGGCCTCCATGACAAACATATTGGCATTGCAGTGCAACTTCCTCTGCCACCACCTCCCTACCTCACCGTCCTCCCTCCCTAATAGGTGTTGCTCCTGAGGGCGCTCCCAATAAACTTCCTGCACACCAATCTCTGACTCTAATTATATTTTCCAGGAAACCCAACCTAAGACACCTCATTTCTTTCAGGAGGTAAATTAAAAAGGCTGCATCCCTAGCTACAGAGATGTTGCTTGGTGGATGGGGCATGTCTGGGAGCAGTTTTCTTCCTGAATTCATATCACCTTCTGGCAAAGCAAAAAGGCCATCCTTTGGGCCCAGTTTTACATCTTTCCCAGTACTGTGGAGAGGGTGGAAGGACCAGGCTTTGAGTTCCATTCCTGACATCACACGCAGGTTTGTGAAATTCACAGAGGCGGTGTCACCCAGATACACTCCCTGAAGCACAAGCTCTGAAAGCTCTGGAGCTGGTCCAGGGGCGTCCACCGTGTCTCCTCTTGCATCGCTTCCTCCTTGCTGGGTGTTGCAGGGAGGCCCTTGCTTCACACTTGGACCCAGTAACATTGCATCACGACTTGTTATTACATACCTAGTGACGCCAGCATCCCCTGCAAGGCACTTGTGGCATTTTTCCTATACACAACACTGAGAGAATGCTGGCCAGGGCTCCTGGAATCAGAAGGGGGCTCGGGAAGTCATTCATCACTACCACTCTTGGCTTATATCCAATAGCAAAATACTATATGCCTGGGACATCTGTTCAGCAAACTCTTGTGACCCCCTAGTCTATGCCAAACTCTTTGCCACCACCTGAGGCCTAAGAGATGAGTCAAATCTGGTCCATTCCTTGAAGAGCTCCCCAAAGGACAAAGACATAGAGAAATAATTACAAACCAGCGTGACAAATGCCATATTAGGGGCGTGTGACCTGTTGGTTAAGGGGATGAGAGGAAGAAGGTTCCAGTCTTCATAGGTAAAAATTTGGAAACAGGAGCCATTTTTTCCACTTCACTCATGGGCTGAAGATAACTGAGCCGAACAGGACCATTCCTCTTCAACACATGTTCATTTACAAAATGCTAGGTGATGGGGGCTGATTAATAGTCCACTAGCCTACAAGGGTCATCTACCCAGATGAAGGGAGATTGCAGGCATGTCTGGAATTCTTGCTGGGTCTTCTGCCCTCCATTTACTGATGCCAGACAGAGCACAAAGAGGAAGCACACAGAGAAAGAACTGCTGCTGCCTCACACCAAGGGGTTCCCCATGGACCTACCTCACTCTAAGGCCCAGACAAGTCCCAGACCTAGTCTGAAGGTGTGCTGGGAAATAGCCTCCATGGCTTGTTCGTTCTGTGTTCCTATGTGCTAGACATACAACAACTCTTACAGTGAATAAGATAAACCAAACTTGTATAGCTGAAGTGCAATTCAGGCAAATAAAGGAGTCAATAACAGCATGGTGAGACTCCAAGGCAGTCTTAGACTGGCAGTAAGGAGATCAGGGAAGGCTTCCCAGGAGAGGCACCATCTAAGCTGAAGCTTGAGGATGAGGAGTTAGCCAGCAAAGGGGAATGATGGCGAGGAACAGAAAATTAAAGTGTTATGGAGAGAACAAGTAACTCAGTAAATGGTGTCAGACCTGGAGGCAAAACAGAACCTCAGCATAGCTAGGGCTAAGAGTAGGAAAAAGGAATGGAGATGCCGTGGGTCTGTACAAGGTGCATGCAGTCGGAGAGAGGTGCATGGATCTGGAATGCATTTTGTAGGTGGATTCCACAGACTCGATGAGTTACTAAATATGGGAAGTAGAGGAGGAGGAGGACAGGATGGTGTGCAGAGCTCAGGCTTGAAAGACTGGAGGGATGCCGGAGCAATTCACTATTATCAGGGATAAAGGCTGAGAGCAGGTTTCCGGGTGCAGGGGATGAGCACATTTTAACATGCTTATTTGAGGCCAGGCATGGTGGCTCTTGCCTATAATCCTAGCACTTTGGGAGGCTGAGGTGGAGAATCGCATGAGGTCAGAAGTTCGAGATCAACATGCTGCATTTAAGAGGGTTGTGGAACTCCAGGTGAACGTAGGGTCTGAAACACAGGAGCCAGATCTGAGCTGCAGGTGGAGGTTGGGGCACATGAGAACATGGGTAGGTCATGCTTAAAGTCCTGGGAATGGATGAGACCATCCTCAGCTATAGAGGAAGAAGCCTGCTAGCAGCCAGCGAGCAAGGAAGTAGATTAAAGGTCACTGACATCAAGGGGAAAATAAGTTTCAAGATGAATGGCAGCCATCAGTGCCAAATGCTTCTGAGAATTCAGGTTGGTTGAGAAATGGGAACCACCTAGGATGGGAACAGTGTCAATGGTATGTAGCAGACAACAATGGTGGAGAAGGGAGAGAGCCCTCAAGAGAAGCAGAGGCATTTCAAGGTCACCGAGTTTAAGGTCACAGAAACCCTGGCCAGAGCACAGATTGTAACCCAGCCTGCAGCAATGCACGTTTGAAGCTTTGGACTGGAAGGCAGTTTTCTGACAAGAAACAACACAGACCTCATGCTTCCCCAGGTGTTCCTTGGTGCTGTGGGACCCACATGTGAGCAAGCATTCCGTGGTTACTTGAAGGAACTGGAATTACGTAATTCTCCCTTTAAAACTCTGGTGTTAGCACAGATAAAAGGCTGACTGACCCTTTCCTTTTATCCATTTAGGCTGCTGGGAAGGTTAGAAATTTTAAAAATAAAATCTTCCTAAAATTTTAGGAGCAAACAAAGAAAAATAAATATATTCTCCCTACACACACACACACACACACACACACACACACACACACACACACACACACTGTTAAGCAAGCCATGCTGCTGGGAAGGTTAGAAATTTTAAAAATAAAATCTTCCTAAAATTTTAGGAGCAAACAAAGAAAAATAAATATATTCTCCCTACACACACACACACACACACACACACACACACACACACACACACACAC